>NC_064640.1:31980990-32284020 GCF_023864345.2 Schistocerca serialis cubense
ACTACTCTACATAAAGGTAAACAAGCACTGCTACTGTATGAAGTTAAGAAAAAAACAGCTTAAGTATCTTTTTCTAGCATTGCTAATGCGCATGCTTTTTAGCGCACTCTCATAACCAAAGACAGTATACAACATCTATGAATTACAACTGTTTGCTAAGACATAATTAATGTAAACTGTTACATGTTCAATAAAAATAAATTTCAGGGGTCATTACGTAACATCATTTGTGTTAACTTTCAAAATTATGTTTTATTCACTCTTGTTTGTATATCATGCGAAATTATCACTATGTCTAATTTTCTGATAGTTTCACGTTCTTGAATTTTTAGCAGCAAAAACGTTCTTGTGAATTACGAAGTGGTTCAAATGACTCTGAGCACTATGCGACTTAACTTCTGAGGTCATCAGTCGCCTAGAACTTAGAAATAATGAAACCTAACTAGCCTAAGGACATCACACACATCCATGCCCGAGGCAGGATTCGAACCCGCGACCGTAGCGGTCGCTCGGTTCCAGACTGTAGCGCCTAGAACCGCACGGCCACTCCGGCCGGCTGTGAATTACCAAAAGGTAAATAATATGCATAACATTTTTTCAGCATAATGTAAACATCGCTCAATTTCAGACTAGTTTAAGTGTGGTTGCACTTGGTAGGGTGTCTGGTGGTGACAATGGACCAGGAGGCCCAGTGGAAACATTGCTGACGAAAAGAAAAAGGTGACTTCAACTTCAATTACTCATAGTATCGTCAGATCAGCGAGGCAGACACCCCTCACACCATTGACCGCGGCCGGTGCTGCGGCGTGGCCAGCCGCTTCCGCCTGGAAAGTGATGCTCACGTAGGCTACCCATGATGCTGACGACAGGCCAGACAATTACTGGCAGCCTCAATAGGCAACGGCCGTGGCGTTAGCAGTGCTGCGTGTTGTGCTGCTATGGCGTTCTATCGGAGAACGGCCCTTTGTTGCAACTCAGCCCCGAATGCGCTCACCGTGGTGACTGCTGTCTGTGGGATGCAGCCCACTGCCCTGCAGCAGGACGGCGGCTGGTACTCAGGCACCCTCAAGGAAGTCAGTTCTGGTGGAGGCTGGCGCGGACGGCAGATCAGTGACACCTTGGACGCTGATCCTACAATGAACTCACTGCTGGCAGCGACTGGCCCAACACGGACACCAACTCATGGATGCTACTGGTTATGCTCAGTCGTCTCGTCGTCTGGCGTGGCCTTGGCCTCTTTATGATGCTGGTGAACTCTGAAGAAGGAGTGCCTCTGCCTCAAAATTCAGGCCTGTTTATACGCCGCTGGTGAACATATCTTATATCAAATCTGGCACCAAGCCACGTATCTCATAACAACAGTCTTGCCCTATTATGGTCTTTACTGCTGTGTGCTGTTGTTTTCACTGAGTACCGTTAGCGCTTCTCGCAATCTTTTGGCGTACATGTTATTCTCATCCACATGTCGCCACAATGCGGCTACCATCCGACGGATGTTATTGCAACACTCCACAGCGACTTTCTTACGACTTATCATTAATTTCATTAAAAACTGTGTAACGCCACAACAGTAGAATCCCATAAAATACTTCGAATGAGTAAGCGGTATCGGAAGATCAGCTCAGACCTAGGTACGTCTTAACCTTCAAGCTCCAGAATGAAATTTGAAACGCTATCTGGCTATTAATGATAAACAAAATAGTTACACACACACGCACTTACATAATTTAAGCGCATCTAAAACTGGATTTTGCACAGGTACCATCTGAAAATTGAGCAGTAACAAATGATTCATCAATAAACTGACCAAGAATTAAATAATTGTTTCTTTCTGCCTATTGCACCCTGCAGTGCTCATAAGGATGTCCGCTCAAGCATGCAATCATTGCTTCTCAGCATGAAAGATAAAATGAACCATTGAAAATTATCACATAATATGTGAATACCATTTTCATATAGTAACTTACTAAGTTTCTAGATCACTCCACAGTACATTTACTGAGCACCGATCGTTCTTGGCCTACCTTTCTGCATCTGAAACATAATTTTGTGTACGAGATAAGAGAGAACCCTTATTTCTAATGTTTTGCAGTTCAAAATTTAATTCAGTGATTGGTCTCTGGTGTATAAGGATATACATCGGCCATGATTAGAATCAACAGGTTACAGCAATAGAGGAGACCCTGTGAAAACCGACATACCAGGCAATACCTCCAGCATCGTTTTCTCATCTGACACGAGTAGTCAGTGGGAGGTAGTGCTGCAGCATAGAGGATGATACCTGAAGTATAATACAGAGGCGGCGTGTTATTGTGAACAACAATTCCATTGTGGCACTGAAACTTAATGTTTATTGAATTTTGATGCTATTTTCGTTTATGCTTAAAGCGTGATAAACGTTTCGATAGTTTTTTTAACTAAAATAACT
This sequence comes from Schistocerca serialis cubense, assembly GCF_023864345.2. Classification (NCBI taxonomy): domain Eukaryota; kingdom Metazoa; phylum Arthropoda; class Insecta; order Orthoptera; family Acrididae; genus Schistocerca; species Schistocerca serialis. The sequence continues at coordinate 31,983,419 of NC_064640.1, forward strand.
ATAATGTAGGTAGATTCAAATGGTTCAAATGGCTCTGAGCACTATGGGACTTAACATCTGTGGTCATCAGTCCACTAGAACTTAGAACTACTTAAACCTAAATAACCTAAGGACACCACACACATCCATGCCCGAGGCAGGAATCGAACCTGCGACCGTAGCGATCACGCGGCTCCAGACTGAAGTGCCTAGAACCGCACGGCCACACCGGCCGGCTAATGTAGGTAGACAGAAAGTTTTCTTGTGCATATTTTAGCATGCGTTTTGTAACTTTTCGAGGATTAGCAAAGTCATTACAGTTTGGTTTCTGCCGTGATGTCTGAGTGGGGCAGTATCGGCAGACGAATATGAGGCAATATCGACAGCAGTACGATATTTCCCCTCGCTCTAAAAAGTTGTTACACTTACGTTAGGCCTTGTATCTAACTTCAGATGTCGAGGATGAAAAAATAAAACCAGAGAGGGCTAAATGCACTAAAGAAATTAAAAAAAGACATGAAGTTTAGTGAAGTCAGGGAGATCACTGCATGTCAAAGAAGGTGAACACGCCAAGAATTACACACTGATTATGTAGCAAGGAATTGCGTACAACATTTACAACGAAATAGGCCTTATTTCATTAATTATCGAAATAACTGGAGAAGTCTGGGTTTCTACACAGCTTAACAAAATTACAGGATCACTTTTTCGAAATCCCCAGTCACTTTTTCGAAATCCCCAATTCCGATGCGTAAGATTGAAATTTGGCTCAAAGATTGCTATAATCTTCCTCTGTAATGGTGCAAATGCATGGCGCCCTGCGATGTCATTCTCAGGCATGGCGACGCTTCAGACAGCAGTGTGTCGAGACATGCAAGAAAAATAAATAAAAATAAAATATAAATGAACCACAGCTCAGAACTTCATGTGAGCTGTAACTTGGGTTAATGATGTCACATTGGCACCAAATTTCACCTCAATTCTGCCCAACGCCTCCGTCGCGTGTCGTACGATGGGATGTGTTGCTACACCCCCTCTCAGAATCGTCACGAAGATGCCTCAGCGGGTGGCTTAATCGCGCGTTGATTCCCACATATTTCGCGGCCGAAAACTACAGTTCGCAGTGCCATAAGCAACAGGACGACGTTCTTGACAACTTTTTACACTTCTGCTACCCCGTGGTGACGTCGTGGGCTGCAACCCCACTGAACGTGGTATGACCCCATTGGAGTGTAGTTGGCGTTAGGCAACCACTTCGTCATCTCTTAGCTGGTGTTTGCCTGCCTTCAGGCTCAAGATCTACCGCAAGGCAGAATGTGTGTCGAAGTTTCTGACAGGTACGTATGTAACGTGCTTAATTAAGGTGCATGGGTGGCACCGAATGTGTTGCCAAACTGGTTGGGGTGGGAGGGGGGTGGACTTTTAGAGAGATCCGTCAACGTTTTATTCACGCGCATCTTAGTGTTGCAACCCCCCACTCCTCCCCTCACCCCCTTCTCCATGATCGCGGCACAGGAGGGAGCGAAAGAAGGATGAAAATGTATAGAAACTTATTATCTTCTGTTAGGAGGCAACTTCTCTATCAATACTTCTATAGTATCCTTGTCACTCTATGGGCTGTCCAAATGTTTTAGTTTACATATCCATTTCTCACGCTATTCTCTCATATTCTCCCTACTCGTCCAATCATACCATGGGGCCTTCTTAAAACCTTCTATGACATCACTTTGTTTTTCTTTCGACCAGTATTCTTTCAAAAACGCTGACACAAAATCCTCAAATGTTTCAGATTTTTCTTGTGGATCAGCTCCCCAATCTAAACCTTCCCCTTTTAAACAATCACTTGCCCTCCTTAGTTTGTCCATTTCTGTCGAATCTGTAGTAAACTGACTTCTCAAACTATTCACAAAAGACACGGGATGTACATGTCCACTAGGATCAAAAAGTATATTATTGAAACTACTACCATCCCTTATCTGCGCTATTACTGGTGATGCAGTAAACTGTTTACCCTGTACTGTCTTTTCTAAACGCCCTATTCCCAATCTTAGCAATGGTCTCTCTAATATCTTCCACTTCTGCCTTAGTCTTTTGTCTATATTCACGGAACATTCCTTTGCAATAATCTTTAATTTCATCCTTCCCCTTCATACATTCAGTAGCTTGGGTTTTAATGTTTTTATCCAATCATTCTACACTTTCCTTCATGATGTTTTCAAACTTCACTTGCTTCTTATTTAACTCAAACTCTGTCTCTTTAAAAGTCTCTTTAACGTCAGCTTTAAACTCCTCAAAATCTTTATCAACCTCTGACTTAAAGCCCAAGATTTTCTTTTCCAACCCATCTTCCATTTCCAGTTCAAATCCCCTCAGACGTTTTTCAAACTTTTCATCTAGCTTTTTTAATTTCTTCACCCATTTTTTCATGTGATTTGCTGACAGCTTCTAGCTTTCCACTCACTTCTGTTTTCATTCCTTCCATTTTCGTCAACAGCAATGGTAACATACTTTCCACTCCTCCCTTCTCATCTGCTTCTCTTCTGACACCTGGTTCCACTTTAATGTCTAATCCTTTATCTATCTTTTCCATAACAAACTCTTCTTCTTTATTTTTTCCTTGCTCACTTTCCCACACCTTGAAACTAGCTACACGCTCATCTTCTTTGATTGTCATTTTGTCTACAAAAGCCAGCCGGTGTGGCCGTGCGGTTCTAGACGCTTCAGTCTGGAACCGCGTGACCGCTACGGTCGCAGGTTCGAATCCTGCCTCAGGCATGGATGTGTGTGATGTCCTTAGGTTAGTTAGGTTTAAGTAGTTCTAAGTTCTAGGGGACTGATGACCACAGATGTTAAGTCCCATAGTGCTCAGAGCCATTTGAACCATTTGTCTACAAAAGGTAACCCACACAAAACAAAACAATACAATTTTCACTCTTACAAAATTCAAACATCGATCCTAATATTGACAGGTTCGAAAAGACAGTATTACTAAAACACTGTCCTGTCACGACACGGCGCCATATGTGATGATCTCAACCCACAGGAAAAATAATTATCAAAATCTGAACTGTGAAGTCATTCAAAATTCTAACTGGAAAACCACAATCTTTGCTATACTTCTCAATTGGTCACTATCCCACTTTGTTTATGAACTGAAAACTCTAATATTCACGAGAAACTGCTCTGAAATTAACCTGAACCGACAAAATTGTGTATATATTCTCTGAAACTTCAAAGACATCTAAGACAAGATCTGAAAGGAATTAGAAAAAGTGACAAAATTTCGTGAATCACACACAATACTGTTAATAATTGCATGAACACTCGGGGGGGGGGGGGGGGAGGGGTTCACCATACATCTACCCACTTTTGAGTGTAACCAGTGTCTCTTAATACTACGACTCGTAGCAATACAGTACAAAAAACTTTTATTACTGGGTAAACAGTCCCTACGATTTGACAGCTGACATTTATAATTCACGCTCACGTCAGGAAATGCACCAATACGGGAATAGCAGCTTTTATGTTATTGGTCAGAACGCAAGCAATTATGGCGGTCGCCGTAATTTTCGCGCGACGCCGTATTTCGCGACAAAATACTCTTATTAGTCACTGTCGTATATCTAGTCTCATAACAATACATAAAACTACATAAAATAACTACAATAATTTTGACATGCAAGGAAAATTAGTTCTAATGAGAGGAAGAAGTTTATATTTACTGGCGTTTCAACAATGACTACCAGGCAACTTTTAATTCACTGATTGCAATTTTATTTTCGTTAGCAGAAAGCAAACATAAACAAAAAATTTATTTGAATAGAGTCTGTAATTCTTATACTTTTAATAGAGAAAGAAAGTTTCTAGGTCAGCGGATAGCGTTAGCGAGATCTCTTATCTTTTTGTTGCATACGAAACGTTGTGTTAGGGAGCACGATGTCGGGAGGTTACGATGATGAGAGCAGGATACAGGCAGTTCCGCTGGTTAATCTTCTCCGGCGAAACGCAAATAACGTTCCAGCACAGCTGTATCATTAACACCGGGGTGATTAACAAACCACAACACGCCAGTATACGACCGTTGTTGACATGTCCTCTCTTTCAAAGTACATTACGCAGACATCGCTCGTTTTTTACACTTTATGCACTGTCCGTGACGCTATCGTCCATAATTACATAGTTCGTCACTTTCATACAGTCTTAGCCACAAATACACAGTTCATAGAATTGTTCTTGTGTGTGAAGCACACCGTAAACAATGTCCACTCTGTTCTCGCATTTCAAACTTCGACAACGTCACTGAAAGCCATTTATATTGCACAGTTAATTAAAGTCTTCACTTTCACGTCTTGATAGAATGTGATAGACAACAGTTCCACCACCAAAAACCAATATCAGCAAAGTTCATTCGCATAAAAGTACTGTTCGTGTCTGTCACAACAAAGTATTGTTAGCGGCACTTTCATAGTCCGGTTTACTTGCTCTTAAAGTTCGCTGGCGATGGCATTACTTACCGCAGTGGTCAAGAGAATTAACAATCTGATAGTTCGGTATCACTGTCCATACAATTACGTATGCTTTTTCATAAAACACAGTACTATTTTTCCGCGCACGCTTCACAGACACACCATCCACCATCCCCTCTACTACAGAACTACTTTTCAACTATCGATATCACTATCGCTGTCCCCTGTCTATAGATGTTATATCGTTATCGTAAATTACATAAATCTTTATAAATGTTATTGACTGCATTTTTCACAATTAATAATATTCCAAAAGTGATTATATACAAACTTTACCACAGGTACAAAGCAAGAAACATATTTATCCATTGGAAAACGAAATAATCACAATTACATCTCTACATTTAAAATCCACAGTAGAATGTTACATAATCACAATTAAAAATGCCCATGTGAACTAAAGAAAAAGAATAGAAATCTAAAGAAAATCACGAAAAAAAATTTTCTATGCGTAATTAGCAATGCCTTCACATGATTCAGATCACGTGCAGATTTCATCCTTAGAGTAGGGCTGAAACGCCCAGGGGTTTTCAACAGTGTCGAACGTTGTCAAGAACGTCGTCTTGTTGCTCATCGCACTGCGAACTGCGAACTGTGAAATGTGTGGGGATCAATGCCCCAACGGAAGTGTTGGTTTCATTGACGCCCTTTATGCCTCCCCTTCAGGAATTTTCGTGTCGATTCCCATAAGAAAACCGATTGATTTCAACGCTGGGTGTTGCGGTTCTGACCTCCATCGCAGAGGCGCCAAAATAAGGAGGAGGAGGAGGAGGAGATTAGTGTTTAACGTCCCGTCGACAACGAGGTCATTAGAGACGGAGTGCAAGCTCGGGTGAGGGAAGGATGGGGAAGGAAATCGGCCGTGCCCTTTCAAAGGAACCATCCCGGCATTTGCCTGAAGCGATTTAGGGAAATCACGGAAAACCTAAATCAGGATGGCCGGAGACGGGATTGAACCGTCGTCCTCCCGAATGCGAGTCCAGTGTGCTAACCACTGCGCCACCTCGCCCGGTCCAAAATAAGGGGTCAAATGTGGGTAAGATGGGGCGGTGTGTGACGACCTTTCCATCGTGTGTCACCGTGGTGGCGGTGGGCAGAATTGTGGTGAAATTTGGTGCCAATGTGACATCATTACCCCTCCACACAGCTCATATGTACTTCTGAACTGTGTCCTTTTTTATTTTTTATTTTCATTCATTTATTTATTTTACACGTGTCGACACCTTACTGTTTGAAACGTCGCCGAGTCCGAGGGTGACGTCGCAGGTACCACACTTCTGCACCATTTCAGAGGGAGATTGTAGGCATCTTTCAGCCAAATTTCAAACTTGTGCGTCTGAATGGGAGACAACTACGACGTTCGGACAGATCTTCGGAAAACATGCTGTATAATATTTTGATATATGTTAAGTTAACAAAGTGTGTTACATCCTGAGAAAAGGACGTTTATTCTGTCTGCATTTCATACTGCTGGTGTTGCACTGTAACAATGTCCGTATTATCCACGTGCACGAGGCAAAACGAAAAATCTTTTTACGTGTCGATATTTCCCTAGTCTCATCTATATTGGCGTAGCAGTATAGCACTGTATCACGGACAATTACACAAGAAATGACTTGATTTCGGAAGAAATCATTCAGAAAGATTTTAATAAATAAATGTATTCCAGAATGAAATTTTCATTCTGCAGCGGAGTGTGCGCTGATATGAAACTTCCTGGCAGATTAAAACTGTGTGCCGGACCGAGACTCGAACTCGGGACCTTTGCCTTACGCGGGCAAGGTCCCGACTTCGAGTCTCGGTCCGGCACACAGTTTTAATCCGCCAGGAAGTTTCAATAAATATATTGTTCCCGAAAAAAAAACATTTGATTTACAAGCTCACATTGGTCCTCAAAGGCAATGCAACGTGCATGAATTTCATAATGAACAATCGAATACTATGTCCGCAGTACATAACCTTTACTAAGATAGCAAAATTCTTTTATGATTTAGGAGAGGATGATAACCTAAAATATGCAGTAGGACAGACTGAAAAGACAACATTTGTTACTTTAATCTGCTTGCATTTAGTCAAAATTGACTATCCACGACTTGCCATTTCACCATGTGGAAGAATATTTCCGCAATTCTGAAAGCGAAGTAATCGGTATTAAACTGTACAGAAATTTAGCAGACAGTTCGGAAATAACATAACCATTTCGTCTAAGCTTCTCCACTGCAAGTAATTGAAATGATCGCACCGCATTTCATCATTGTGAAGAATTTCCAAACCAACTCAGATCGACATCAGACAAAGCCAGTCTTCATCCCAATGCAGGATTCTCACCTGTACCAGAACAGAATGCAGAGTAGAATGATACAGAATGGTGGAAGTACGCTCACAAAAGGAACAATTCGTGACTTCCAAACCGCGAAAGCTGCCCTTTCGCTAACAGACAAAAGTGTCACATTGGAAAAGCAAAGAGGTTGCTCGAAGAGCTCATTTTGAACAACATAAGCTGATTACAGCAGAGGTACGTACAATATTGCGAAGATAACTGTCACGATCTGTTAAGTGCATAATATAGTGAGTAAAAATTAAATCGCTGAATAAACAGGCAACATTCAGTCTTTAGATCTAAAATTGGTCAAAATTTAATCTATAGTTTGGGAAATCTGGCGTAATTTTACAGATTATTATACGTTATTTAGAAATAGTATGCGAAAGTCTCGAGTGCTTCGTGATACATCAGAATTCACTTGCAGTTTATTTTCATTGCTACGTCAGAGATAACGTCAGTGAAGAGATTACGTCAAGAGTGTGACGTAGCGGACCTTGATGTGGAGATCTGCGAGGAACTAGTCTTACTGTTTTGTTATAGCAAACATGCGAGCAGACCCTAAGACCTCGCACGGCAGAAACAGTGTGCAAAGGGATATCAAAAGGCTTAAGGCAAAAGACCGAAGACTACCGAGTGTATGCACATTGTAATTCCTCGTAATTTCTATTCCCAGCAACGTAACCACGTTACATCGCACTAAATACTGTTCCAACAGAACGGAGATTGTAACTCACCTACGAGATATAGTGAAGATTTCCTGTTGCGCTGATAAGTCATGTACCATATGAATGTGTGCTGCAGCAAATCATTCGCTTGTCGGAGTCTAAATAGAAAAGTACTATAGCTTACAAAGTAAACGTGCTCTTTCTTCGCACATGTTATGCTCAAAGCGAAGTAGTCTATTGAAGTTAGAAGCACTTATACGGTCCTAGAAAAGTACTTGGTGTCCGTACAGGATTTAATTATCCTGCAGTATCTCAGTTAGCGTACTGTGAGTACAAAATCCTCAGAATTCAAAACCATATTTGTTGCATAAAATCTCTTACCCCAGTTCATATAGCCATCTGCAGTTACTATCACCTCTATTTATTAAAAAAGACAACTTGCTTTCCGCATTCAAACCTGAGACGTTCATCATCAGGCGTCAGTACAAATTTTATACAGTGCTTGAGCACTGTGTAAAAAATTACTGTTTGGAGTAGATGTCGCTTCACACTGTCTTTCGTTTCAAGTAGGATCACAATATAGTATTTGTCTTTCAGAGACAGGATCATATTATAACGTTTTCTCCCTTAGTGACTCAGTGATACACACAAACTGGATTCTAAGAGAGAAAATACTTGACAGAACATTGACTTCTATGTCTCTGTTAGACGGTATACAAGCACAGAGAAAGGAAGTAGACGAATTCGTTTATAATTATCTCACAGGAATTGCTGCGTTGTTTCCTACATTACCACAAAAAGACTAATACTTAATCACGTCTATACACATAAAAAGAAGGTATGCATCACCTCGGTTCAGAGAGTTCCGGAACCTAAATAGAAAACTGAAATAGAGATCAATATACACATCATTTCCGCCCTTTTTATTGCTTATGAAAACCACACATTGCAAGTTGTACCACCATATAGCGAGACCTTCACAGATGGTGGTCCACACTGCTGTACACATAAGTACCTGTAATACCCTGTAGCATACTATCCACAAGTTCATCAAGACACTGTTGGTCCAGATTGTTCCACTCCACAACGGCGATTTGGCGTAGATCCCTCAGAGTGGTACGTGGGTCACGTCGTCCATAATCAGCCCTTTTCAATCTATCCCACGCATGTTCGATAGGGTTCATGTCTGGAGAAAATACTGGCCACTCTAGTCGAAAGATGTCGTTATCCTGAAGGAAATCATTCACAAGATATGCACGATGGGGGTGCGAATTGTCGTCCATGAAGACGAATGCCTTGCCAATATGCTGCCGATATGGTTGCACTATCGGTCGAAGGATGGCATTTACGTATCGTACAGCCGTTACGGCGCCTTCCATGACCACCAACGGCGTACGTCGGCCCCAGATAATACCGCCCCCAAACAGCCGGGAACCTCCACATTCCTGCACTCGCTGGACAGTGTGTCTAAGGCGTTCAGCCTGACCGGGTTGCCTCCAAAGACGTCTCCGACGATTGTCTGGTTGAAGGCATATGCGACACTCATCGGTGAAGAGAACGTGATGCCAAACCTGAGCGGCCCATTCGGCATGTTGTTGGGCCCATCTGTACCGCGCTGCATAGTGTCGTGGTTGCAAAGATGAACCTCGCCGTGGACATCGGGAGTGAAGTTGCGCATCATGGAAACTGTTGCGCACAGTTTGAGTCGTAACACGACGAGCTGTGGGTGCACGAAAAACATTATTCAACATGGTGGCGTTGCTATCATGGTTCCTCCGAGCCATAATCCATAGTTAGCGGTCATCCAGCGCAGTAGTAGCCCTGGGGCGGTCTGAGCGAGGCATGTCATCGACAGTTCCTGTCTCTCTGTATCACCTCCATGCCCGAACAACATCGCTTTGGTTCATTCCGAGACGCCTGGACACTTCCCTTGTTGAGAGCCCTTCCTGGCACAAAGGCACAATGCGGACGCGATTAACCTGCGGTATTGACAGTCTAGGGATGGTTGAACTACAGACAACACGAGCCACGTACCTCCTTCCTGGTGGAATGACTGGAACTGATGGGCTGTCGGACCTCCTACATCTTTGGGCGGGTTTAGTGACAACTGCGAACAGTCAAAGGGACTGTGTCTGTGATACAGTATCCACTGTCAACATCTATTGTCAGGTGTTCTGGGAACTGGGGTGATGTAAAACTTTTTTTGATGTGTGCATGTACCAACACTGAACGGAATTCGACAGCAGCAGTATCGTGGCCCGTACAGAAAAAATGGTCCAAATGGCTCTGAGCGCTATGGGACTTAACTTCCCAGATCATCAGTCCCCTAGAACTTAGAACTACTTAAACCTAACTAACCTAAGGACATCACACACATCCATGCCCGAGGCAGGATTCGAACCTGCCACCGTAGCGGGTCTGTATAGAATGTGATTATCGTTCAAGGGTTTTTTTCTTTTTTATGCAACAGTACATATGGAGTAATGAAAATATTACAGTTACAGATCAATAGAACAAGCGCTTCTGAGGTACCATGTATCGACCGATGCTGAAACAACCATATTAGTACGTGGTATAGACTCCAAAGGTAGCAATTCAGGCGCCGACTGTGGAATCCAGTCAATCGTACAGACGGCGAATACTGTTCTAGGATACAATGCGCCACGCTTGCTCAACCTGTTCACGTAGTTCAGTAAGAGTTGTGTTTGACGAGTCACACAAGGCACTTCTCGTCCCATTGTATCCCAATGTGTGCTCGATTGGAGACAAGTCCAGTGATTGTGCTAGCCAGAGAAGTTGTTGCATGTCCTGCAGAGTACGTTGAGTTTCACGGACAATGTGTGGGTAACCATGATCATGTTGGAACAACACATCACCTCCGTGTTGCAAGAACAACAAAAACATCGTTTCTAAAAACATTCTGCAGGTACCGAGCGCTGGTTAGCGTCCCCTCCAGAAACACCAAAGGTGAGCGAGGGTTGTAGTTTATCGCACCACAGACCACAAGGCCTGTGGTGTTTCAGACCAATGCACTCTGTGAGAGAGCACTCACTAGCTGTACATCGTATGCGCAAACGACCATTATTTACGTGCAGGCAGAATCTGTATTCACTGCTGAAGACTACGGCGCACCATTCCATCTTCCAAGTGACCCTCTTACGGCACCAGTCGAACAGTGCACGTCGGTGCTGTGGCTTGAGTGGAAGACGGGGGCCGGCCGTTGTGGCCGTGCGGTTCTAGGCGCTACAGTCTGGAACCGCGAGACCGCTACGGTCCCAGGTTCGAATCCTGCCTCGGGCATGGATGTGTGTGATGTCCTTAGGTTAGTTACAGGGTGTTTCAAAAATGACCGGTATATTTGAAACGGCAATAAAAACTAAACGAGCAGCGATAGAAATACACCGTTTGTTGCAATATGCTTGGGACAGCAGTACATTTTCAGGCGGACGAACTTTCGAAATTACAGTAGTTACAATCTTCAACAACAGATGGCGCTGCAAGTGATGTGAAAGATATAGAAGACAACGCAGTCTGTGGGTGCGCCATTCTGTACGTCGTCTTTCTGCTGTAAGCGTGTGCTGTTCACAACGTGCAAGTGTGCTGTAGACAACATGGTTTATTCCTTAGAACAGAGGATTTTTCTGGTGTTGGAATTCCACCGCCTAGAACACAGTGTTGTTGCAACAAGACGAAGTTTTCAACGGAGGTTTAATGTAACCAAAGGACCGAAAAGCGATACAATAAAGGATCTGTTTGAAAAATTTCAACGAACTGGGAACGTGACGGATGAACGTGCTGGAAAGGTAGGGCGACCGCGTACGGCAACCACAGAGGGCAACGCGCAGCTAGTGCAGCAGGTGATCCAACAGCGGCCTCGGGTTTCCGTTCGCCGTGTTGCAGCTGCGGTCCAAATGACGCCAACGTCTACGTATCGTCTCATGCGCCAGAGTTTACATCTCTATCCATACAAAATTCAAACGCGGCAACCCCTCAGCGCCGCTACCATTGCTGTACGAGAGACATTCGCTAACGATATAGTGCACAGGATTGATGACGGCGATATGCATGTGGGCAGCATTTGGTTTACTGACGAAGCTTATTTTTACCTGGGCGGCTTCGTCAATAAACAGAACTGCCGCATATGGGGAACCGAAAAGCCCCATGTTGCAGTCCCATCGTCCCTGCATCCTCAAAAAGTACTGGTCTGGGCCGCCATTTCTTCCAAAGGAATCATTGGCCCATTTTTCAGATCCGAAACGATTACTGCATCACGCTATCTGGACATTCTTCGTGAATTTGTGGCGGTACAAACTGCCTTAGACGACACTGCGAACACCTCGTGGTTTATGCAAGATGGTGCCCGGCCACATCGCACGGCCGACGTCTTTAATTTCCTGAATGAATATTTCGATGATCGTGTGATTGCTTTGGGCTATCCGAAACATACAGGAGGCGGCGTGGATTGGCCTCCCTATTAGCCAGACATGAACCCCTGTGACTTCTTTCTGTGGGGACACTTGAAAGACCAGGTGTACCGCCAGAATCCAGAAACAATTGAACAGCTGAAGCAGTACATCTCATCTGCATGTGAAGCCATTCCGCCAGACACGTTGTCAAAGGTTTCGGGTAATTTAATTCGGAGACTACGCCATATTATTGCTACGCATGGTGGATATGTGGAAAATATCGTACTATAGAGTTTCCCAGACCGCAGCGCCATCTGTTGTTGAAAATTGTAACTACTGTAATTTCGAAAGTTTGTCTGCCTGAAAATGTACTGTTGTCCCAAGCATATTGCAACAAACGGTGTATTTCTATCGCTGCTCGTTTAGTTTTTATTGCCGTTTCAAATATACCGGTCATTTTTGAAACACCCTGTAGGTTTAAGTAGTTCTAAGTTCTAGGGGACTGATGACCTCAGAAGTTAAGTCCCATAGTTCTCAGAGCCACTTTTTTTGGAAGACGGGCTAGAGGTGTGTGTGCACGTAGTCCCGCTGCTAATAATCGATTCACAGCAGTTCGTGTCGAAACGTCTGGGTCACAAGCCGTCTTATTTGTGCTGTGGTCGCTGTACACTCTGCCACTGCTGCCCTTACAGTACGATGATCCCAGCGGGGGTCTGTGTTGCGTGGACGTCCAGAACCTCATCTACAGGTGTGAGAATGTGCACGTGACCACTGATACGATCATCATTGCACAACTAACGCAGCACGCCCAACCTTTGTGGCAGTTCTCCTGGAAAACCATCCCGTCACTCGAAAGGCCACATTATGACCCCTTTCAATCCCCCTCCCCCTTTCCAGTTGGCTGTAAGAAGTAAGAATCATTCGGAAGTCTCCGTTTCATGGTTGACTGGTTGCTTCACATATTTACTCCCCACCGTGACTTATGGCTGCGAACATTCCCTATTAAAGGGTATACACAGAGGGCGTTCTGGTAGCTACGCCACTACACTATATGTTGGCGAAAGACGTTGCAACCATTATTAGTACATCTTCACTGATAAGCCACAACACTATGACCACTGCCCACTGCGACGGTTGATGTCGCCTGGTGGCGTTCCGGGCATGTAACGCGGTAAATGGAAATGAGCGTACGGCATTGTGGGCCGGGAGTCCCCCATTCGGGGAAGTGCGTCCGCCGAGGGCAAGTACTTATAGCATTCGACGCCACATTGGGAGACTTTCGTGTCGGAGATGGGGATGAAATGATGATGAGGACAACACAACACCCAGTCCCTGTGCGGAGAAAATCTCCTGCTCCAGCCGGGAATCGAACCCGGGCCCCTTGGCGTGGCATTCCGCCGCGCTGACCAATCAGCTAACGGGGGCGGACATGTAACGCAGTAAAAAAAGTGTAATCCGAGCAGACATGGATGAGTGATCACCCTAGCAAAGATATGGACTGCAAATGGGGAAATCCATTAAGAAAAGTGACTTTGACAAAGAACAATTTATTATAACACACAACCTGTCAACGAGTATCTCGGGACTTGTCGAATGTTCACGTCCTAGTTTCGTGAGTATCTACGGAAAGAGGTAGAAGGTCAGTGAAACTACCACTAGGCGCTAAATGGTTGGACTGCATGACTCTTCACAGAACGTGGGATTTGGAGACTTGTCTGCTCTGTAAAATAGGATAGGTGGTGATCTGTGGCACCTCTGCCGAAAGAGCACGATGGTGGTGCACGCACAAGTGTTTTGGAACACACTGTTCATCGTACATTGTTGAAGATGGAGCTTCCCAGCAGACCACCCCTACATGTTCACATCGTGACCCATAGACGTCGTCATTTACAACTGCAGTGGGCGCAGGACCACCGGGATTCGGAGGTCGATCAGTGGAAACGTGTCGGCTCTTTCGATGAATCACATTTTTACTGCACTAGGTCGCTTATCGTCTCCACAAATGCCGTCATCGAGGTGAACACAGGCCGGTGGGAGTAGTATTCTGCTATGGGAAGCATTCTCCTGCGCTTACATAGCATCTGTGGTAGTAATCGAAGACCGCTGTTCTTCCTCTACGGCGATGTCATCTTTCAGCAGTATAATTGTCCATGTCTCGGAGCTAGAACTGTACTACTGTGGTTTGAGGAGCATTACAGCGAACCCATGTTGATGTCTCGGTGACCAAATTCGCCTGATGCAAATCCTATGGAACCCGTTTGGGCTGCTATCGGGCGCCAACACCGCGGCCCGTTATTTACGCGAATTACATGACCTGTGCATACACATCTACTGCCACATACCTCCACAAACCTACCAACAAACCGTCGGATCCCTGATACGCAGAATCTGTGTTGTACTTCGTTCCAAATATGGACAAAGAAGCTATTAAGGAGGTAGTCATCCTCCAGGTGGCATATGCTGCCATCGGATCAAAATCGACGTCGTCTTTCCTGATGTAGTAATTTTTTCCAGCAGCGTATTATGCGAATATGGAATCTATGGGTTCAGAAGAACCATACTCAGCGCCATTCAGGTTCTCAATGTTTCTATATGACTAGCGTGTGAGAGGACAACCATATTGTTTACTCGGTCATGCAGGTTTGGGCAGCCCCGTCGTATACCTTGAGCGAGAAAATCGGCTTATATGCAGAATCGCAGCAAGACAAGTATCCACATGGACAATGTGAAGATGCGCGGAGCACCACGAATTGTCAGCACAGCGCCCATTCTTGCAGCATCTCTTGACACGGCAGCAGGGGGAGGGGCGCCGGCAGTGGTCTGCCCAGCGACAAGACTAGAACCATGAGTGACATCACGTCGTCTTTGCAAATGGGCATCAGTTCTGTGTACAGTATCAGAATGGAAATATCCACGTGTGCAGTCTCCGAAGAGAACTTTCGTTGCCAAATTGCGTTTGTCATCGTGATACAGGCCTAGCAACTATGCTGGTGGTACGAAATGCAACTGGGTACTCAGCGCAGTCTCCTATGGTTCGCCTATCTGGTAACTTAGACAGCAGGCATTATCCAGAATGAGATTTTCACTCTGCAGCGGAGTGTGCGCTGATATGAAACTTCCTGGCAGATTAAAACTGTGTGCCTGACCGAGACTCGAACTCGGGACCTTTGCCTTTCGCGGGCAAGTGCTCTACCAACTGAGCTACCGAAGCACGACTCACGCCCGGTACTCACAGCTTTACTTCTGCCAGTACCTCGTCTCCTACCTTCCAAACTTTACAGAAGTTCTCCTGCGAACCATGCAGAACTAGCACTCCTGAAAGAAAGGCTAAGCCATGTCTCCGCAATATCCTTTCTTTCAGGAGTGCTAGTTCTGCATGGTTCGCAGGAGAACTTCTGTAAAGTTTGGAAGGTAGGAGACGAGGTATTGGCAGAAGTAAAGCTGTGAGTACCGGGCGTGAGTCGTGCTTCGGTAGCTCAGTTGGTAGAGCACTTGCCCGCGAAAGGCAAAGGTCCCGAGTTCGAGTCTCGGTCGGGCACACAGTTTTAATCTGCCAGGAAGTTTCAGCAGGCATTATATTTATGGTGTTTTACGGCCGATGGCTGCACTCAGTCTCAGAGCTTTCTGTGACGTTACCTTTCAACAAGTTAATGCAAGAACTTATGTTGCCCATGCTGCCTAATCTGTCTCGGTTCAGAGGACTTCCCTGTTGCCATAGTCAGAATCTTTTCGAGATATAACGTATTAAAGCATCTAGTCACAGGTTGTCAAGTAACGGCACATATCCACTTGCCAGCCACTACAACGAATGATCTATGACGTGGATTTCAAGTAGGGCAGAATGACGTATCTGTATTTGTCATTTAAACGCAATTTGACTCGATGCCCAACCTGTTAGAACCTTCTTGCTATTAAAGGCGGCATCTCTGTGTACTAAATTTCGCACCCTGTGTACCTCAGAGTCTCCTATAAACGTAATGAAGTATTAAGTCCTTAGGCTTTCACGGGTAGTGTCATTTCGAATAAAAGAATTTTGGGTGTTGCCAACGTTTCAACCGACTTGCTGCCGTCCTTTCCAGGGTTGTTAACTTCCGGATACTGGAAAATTTCTTCACCTATATGCTGTCCATTGCTGTTATATGGTGGCTGCTAACATCACATATATGGGATATCGTTGAATAATTATTTGAAGAGAGGTTGCTACGGAGGGAATGGCTGTGATGATGATGGTTGGTTTGTGGGGCGCTCAACTGCGGGGTGTCAGCGCCTGTACAAAGTTCCAATTTTTACACAGTCCATTTTCTTTTCACAGTTCAATCTAGTCATACTGACAAATGATGATGATGAAATGATGAGAACAACACAAACATCCGATCCCCGGGCAGAGAAAATCCCCAACCCGGCCGGGAATCGAATCGAACCCGGCACCCTGTGATCTAGAGGCAGCAACGCTAGCGCCCCCCCCTTATATATATATATATATATATATATATATATATATATATATATATAATCTTATTTTGTTCGTTTCCGTTCGTTGTATGAGCTTGGGGCCGACGTCGCAAGACACCTGTTCAGGTTGGTCGTTGATCCATTAACTCAGTTTTTTTATTACAGAGGGTAGCTAACCCTCTGACCGAACACGCTGAGTTACCGTGCCGGCTACCCTAGACCACGAGCTGCGGACAGGGTTGGCTGTACTGTAGACTGCTGTCTGCGCTACTCTCGTGGCTGATTGGAAGGCAAAGTAGTAGGTGATTGGTAGGAAATCGCATGTCGCCAGGTTATTATTCCCTGTGTCACTTTAGTACGTGATTGGTAGAAAACTCTCGTTGACGAATGGTAGGCAATATCAAATCAGCAGCTAGTAGCCATGGGGTAGTGATTTCCTGCAGCAAAGAAATAAGGCCGCATGGCTGTTGTCTCGTGGCCGCTGTTTATGCTGCTAGACCTGGGTGGTGCAGCTGGCTGGCGAACACACGTTCAGGTAGTAACTTAATCCATCCTCCTCGTTCATGCCATTAGGGCGTTTGATTATTTCAACAGCCTCTCTTACGTTTCGCTGCGGCATCCACGACTGCCGAGCAAACACAGGAGGTTCCAGAAAATATATAGAACGGCTACATTCCTGATGGCGTTCAGTTGTAGCTTTCTGTAACATTCTTGTTGTACGTAACATTTATGCTCCGACACTAGAGTGCAAATAGGTCCACTGGTTTCACAACTATAGACTTCACCGCCTTCACACCGAAGTTCCTAGACGCGTGTAGTGTGATCATCCACGGGATCCTCAGTGGGCTTCAACAGATCTCCGATCTCGCACCCACTTTGAAGTACGGGTCTGATTTCTTCGCGACGCACAACCTTGCCTTTCTTCTGTACCTTCGTCTTTCTTGTCTTCGCTGTTCCTCGTAGCTTGTTGTTTGTCTCTGTTGTTGAATCCATTCAAAGGGAATGTTGTCTTGAGCTCGTTCAGTTCAAGTTCAATGTAGCTTGAGTCACTAATCCGGTTAGCTCGGGCTGTCAGCGGACATACCACCAAAAATATATGGCGTATAAAACACGTCGCAAAATTCTACAACAGACTCACATCAGAGATATAGCCATATGGTTTCATGCGTCCCTTTGACAACAATTCTTGAGAACGGAAAGGACGTGCACTTATTTCCAGTTATTGGAACAGAATTGCTAAACCACGGACCGACCGTACACTGCTGCTAGATGACAATCTAGTTCTTTCGAATACTACATGTAATATGATTTTGGTATCCCGTCACGCACAGTGAACTTTCCTCTGTTGAACGATTTCTGTTATTTTTGTACCCCACGGTCACTTATTTCGATTCCTATCTTTGTCATTTTTGTGGGATGATTTAAAGAAGGGACCACAGTACAGTCTTCCTCAGTGAAACAGCTTTGGTGAAAGACTTTTAGCATTTCGACCGTCTCTGTGTCATTCTCTATTTCTATTCCATCGACGCCACAGAGTGTCTAGACAGATGACTTCGATCCATTCACTGATTTAACATAAGGTGAAAAAGTCTTAGGATTTTCTGTCCGTTCGGTAGATAGTGTTTTACTTTTTTAATGATACTTCTAGCCATTTCCTCTGTTAAGGATATATGCTTGCACCAAAATTAAAACAGGTACATCTGTCTTCGCCAGCCATAGGAGCCAATTTTTAAATCATGTTGATCTTTCATTAAGTCTCTAATATGTCGGTTGCCTGTTAGTTCAATAGCACACTACCAGTACTCAATCTCTTCTAATCAGAGTGCTTTGCAAAAGAGTACACAGTCGTGAGGGCCATCTGAACTCGCTACGCGGTCTAGAATCCTTTGGTTAGTAATTGGCCGGTCTTAGGCTTCCATACATAACGTGACTCTCGAAGAGTTAAGTGTGTCGTTCTTGAGCACGATGAGTCGCCACGATCGTCAGGACATAAGAGAGTTTCGCCTAATATAATGGAGCTCTGTGTACTTCAGTTTATCGTCACTGAATTTTCAATTTTTTTTTTCATTCTCACAAGCGAAAAATATACGTTCATTCATGTCACTACCTATATACACTGTCTGGTGAAAAGTATCTGGACACTTATTAGTGGACATTAATATGAGGTGCGTCCATCTTTCGCCTTTATTATGGCTTGAACTCTGCTGTGGACGTTTTTAGTGACGTATCTAACTGTTTGGAGTGTAGAGGTCGGAAGTGGATGACATTCACGGAGGGTGGTGTAAGCGGGCTGTCAGTGGTCACAAAGCCAGTAGTACACCACGCCTGGACCGCGTAGCTGTGGAGCAGCGGGTGGACGCGTGGTTGTTGAAAGAAGTACTACTTCGAAAACAACATCGTTAAACATTCATTTTATTGTACAGCAACTACGTTAATCATGACGGTGGTCGAAGGTGCCAACGCCCCCAAGGCGTAACCTGTACACAGCCGGCGGGGATGTGCTGCGGTCAGGAAGCGGCCTTTCGTCACTGGCATTTGCGGCGTCGTTTGGCGAGTGAAATGATGATGCCAGAGACTTAGCAAGGGCGCTGATGCTGGCTGCATGTGACGGCCTGGGGCAGCAGCTGCACAGAGTAGACGCAGCCGCCCAACTCGAGGCAGGGCACGCCGGAAGATGCAGAAAATCGCCCACGGACCCAGTGTGGAGAAGACGGATCTCAGCAACAGTCCCTGCCGTCACAAGTGTAGGAGGACAGCAGCAGAGTTTTTCCACACAGGTGACGGCGGCTGAGCAGACCGCCATGGAAAGAGGCTGGCAGCGAGTGGAAGCAGGCTCACTGGTGGCCCACAGATTGGAGGGCACTGAGTCACCTGCATCAGGCCTAGCGCGAATGATGGGCCAACGGCACGCAGCGGCCAGATCTCGTGGTGGCAGCTTATTGACTCATATCGACTCGAGAACCCACTCGAAGCATCAGTCTAGAAATGGGGAGAATTTATACAGACTTGGCTCGTTGCTGTGTTTTCAGTGCATCAATTTCCGTCACGCAAGCCGCAATAGAATTGCAGGTCAGTCGTGTGGCATTTAGGTCACCAGCACCACAGCAGCTCTGCTTTTCTGTTGCATCGACTTTATTATGACTCTTATCTCCCTGCTGGGCTGGGCTATGTGGCAACTGTCCGACCCTGCGATGACAGTGCTTGTTGCATCAACAGCATGCTCCGTATTTAACTTCACCTTGCTGGTCCTGCTCTGACCATCTTCCATGATGCTTTTGCGTTAACCGTGGTGGCATCTTTAATTTATTCACTCATGCCGAGTGAGACAGTTGCGGCGCAGCTGGAGGATCGGCAGGCCATTATCATTCAGGAGCCGAGATAGTGATGGACACTGGGGTCTGGAGCGAAGGCGACGTTCTCACTGATCCCAAAGGTTTTTCATTGTGTTCAGGTCGGCACCCATTTCATTTTATCAATTTTTTTGTTCACACGCACACACACACACACACACACACACACACACACACACACACACACACACACACACACACACAGAACAAAAATAAAAGGAAATGTCAATGTGTGATGTCCGACTGCCTATGCTTAACGAACGCTGTCACAGAAGAGAAACGCAGAAACCTAACGAATAACAACGATGAAGAAAGTGAGTCACATCACGGGAACTATAAACTAGTTTACTATCTTATCAACAGTAGATATACACATGTTATTGTGGTCTTCAGTCCAGAGACTGGTTTGATGCAGCTCTCCATGCTACTCTATCCTGAGGCATACACATAATAGTCGCCCGCATCTCGTGGTCGTGCGGTAGCGTTCTCGCTTCCCACGCCCGGGTTCCCGGGTTCGATTCCCGGCGGGGTCAGGGATTTTCTCTGCCTCGTGATGGCTGGGTGTTGTGTGATGTCCTTAGGTTAGTTAGGTTTAAGTAGTTCTAAGTTCTAGGGGACTGATGACCTAAGATGTTAAGTCCCATAGTGCTTAGAGCCATTTGAACCATTTGAACATAATAGTCAATATTAATATAATATGGGATTGTCCAGCTTTCACCTCCATGACGGGTTGAAGTCTGCTGCAGACCCTTTCAATGAGGTGTCTGTAAGTTTGTGGAGGAATGGCAGCCCATATTTCTACAAAAGCGGAAACCAAAGCAGATAGTCATATTGGACGCTGAGGTCTGGATCGACGTAGACGTCCTAACTCATCCCAAAGTGTTCCACTGGATTCAGGTCCGGACTTTAGGCAGGCCAGGCCATTTCATGAATTTTGTTACCCATGAAACATTGCCTCACAGATCCTATTTTATGATGGGGTGCATTGTCATGCTGACACAAACTTTCATTCTCTCCGAAATGTTCCTCTACTGTACGCATTAAACAATGCTGTAAAATATATTCCTATTCTTCCGTGTTTACTTTTTTCGTAATACAAACAAGGGGATAGGATCTTAACCACGAAAAACACCTCCATATCGTAACATTAACTCCTCCATACTTTACTGTTGACACTAAACATGATGGCAGATAACGTTGCCCAGGGATTCACCAAAATCACACCCTTCCGTGGGACTCCCACAAGATATAACGCGATTCATCACCAAAAACACTCGTTTCCGATCATCCACTGTCCAGTGACGTCGTTCCTTACGCCACCTTAAGTGTCGATTAGCCCTTCGAAATGCCCGACAGTCTGGCAGGTCTTGATTTAGTTGTGATTGTCCCTTCGCGTCTCCACTTCACAATCGCATCACCAAAAGTCTGCTTGGGCAGCAGTAGAGAGGTGAAAACGTCCCTGATGTACACTGGGCAACACAATTAAAGCGCCACTATTTCGAAAACTCCTAATTATCTCCCACTGCACCGCAGAAAATTGAAATTTGGCTCAAAGTTGCCTACAACCTTCCTCCGTAATGTTACAAAACCGTGGCCCACTGCAACGTGACCCTCCGACTCATAACGATTCCAACAACAGGGCGTCGATACATGTTGCAAAAAGGCCAAAGTTCACAAGTTCATGTGAGGGGTAGATTGGGATAATGATGTCATATTAGCACCAAATTTTACCACAGTTCTGCACTGCGTCACCGTGGGCGTCTCACACGATGGGATGGTCGTCACACCCCTCTTACCCACGTTCCTCTCCTTCTCCAGACCTCTTCTCTGAGACTGAGGTCAGAAAAGAACCGCCCAATGTTAAAATCACACGAATTTTTTTATAGGTGGTCAGGGAAAGCATTTCAGATAACCGCTGCTCAGAATCGACACGAAAAGGCCGCAGGGTGTTGCATAAAAAGTACCATTGACACCACACTTCCCTTGGGGCGTTGGTTCTCAAACGTTCCGAGTTCACAAACGACTGTTCGGAGTGCAATGAGCTACAGGATGAAGTTCTTGACAACCTTTAACACTGCTGACGGTTCAATCCTTCTCTAAGGAAATCGTGGGCATGCACCGCCACTGAACGTGATCACACACCGTTGGGTTGTAGCACGACCGCAATTTTTGCACTAGAGTGCTTGGTGGAACCACTATGGACGGTGAAGAAGAAATGTAAATATGATCCGAAGCTGCAAAGAGTGTTTTTAGCCCTCATGTTTTGCACCCTTTTGTAGCGTGATCATGGTGGAGGGGGGGGGGGGGGCGGGGAGGGGTGCAGCATTGACACATAAGTGAATAAAACAGCAAAGGGTCCCTCTAAAACTCACCAGTTCGGCAATATCCCCAGTGCCACTCGCGCAACTTCGTTGAGCACTTTCAAATTGTCCCTGTACAGAGACAGCCATTCACCTGTCACTAAGCATCACCGTGACAGGTCTCTTTTTCTACACCCCTTAGAGTTTGCCTGCCGCCAGCAGGCGTTAATTCGGTTCGTAGCGCCACTCAGCTGATGTGTGTGGAAACGGTTACCTGTCGCACCCGCGCCTAGGAATCAGTTAATAGCTGTCCCTCTGTCTCTGTACAGGGACATTTTTAAAGTGTCCAACAAAGGTACGTGGATGGCAACGACAGGGTGTTGCCGAACTGGTGGAAGGGGGGGGGGGGTCTTAGACGGACACGTCCGCAGTGGTGTTGGGCAGAATTGTAACGAAATTTGTTGCCAAACTGACCCCACACCTCACATGAACTTACGAGCTGTGGGCTTTTTTCGTATGTGTTTACTGTTCGAAGCCTGAGATCAACGACGTACGGCACCACGCTTTTGCACCGTTACAGAGGAAGGTTGTAGGCACCTTTGAGCCACATTTAAAACTTCTGCGTCGTAGTGGGAGACAGTTATGTGGTTTCGAAAAGTCATCCTTTAACTGTGTTGTGCAGTGTATTTATTACTCACGTGAAATCCGATGACTAGTCCACGTTCAAGCCACTGAACCCTCCTGAATGAACCATTCTGCTGTGGCTGCTTCCCTACTGACGACAGAACACTCCTCGTCGCCTTTTACACTGCCGGATTCGCCGGTCGTAACATGTAGCGGTCAATTCCACATTACATATGGGTGTTCGGATACTTTTGATTAGATATTGTAATTCACAGGACGCTGAATAAAAAAGAAAACGAAATGATAAAAGCTTTGTGCTGATCGTTCAAATAATTAATGCAATATAGCGAAGGGCTCTTAACATCTGTGGGGGAGAGTGCCACGAGAAAGTCTTTCATCTGATAAGTAAAGACCTGGGGTTTCATTACTGCTGAAAGCCGTCAGAATAGTGTTCACTATTTCTGTAGAATTATTAAGAAAATGTGATGAGAATTGAAGCTGTTTCTCTATCTAGTATAGTATTTATTAGCCGAATTTGATTTGGATTTTAATGACGCAACTGTATTAATCAACCATCCCATAAGGGAGCATATATACAAGACTGACAGAGTCAGAATCCCGCGACACGTGAAGGACGACCTGTGCGAAATTCACGATGTGTTATCACAAGCCGTTCTGGTCGTTCACTTTGGGCTAAGAACATCAATCTAGCTAACTTCAGTGTTACAAAGAGTTTGACTTTAGCGATTATTATTAAGTCAACTTGTATTTAATAGTATCTCACTGACTGTTTTTTTATCACTACACAATCATAAACTCTCACATGTTATCATTCGATTATCTTTCAATCATAAAATCTCACTTTTACCCGAGTTACGTGTCTGAAAGAACATATACTGTGCTCATTGTCGGAAGCAACATTCTGTGACTTTCAAAAAAGAAAATAGTGTCATCTGCAAATAGAAACAAGTTAGTAACACATCGCTGATGTGTATCAAAAATAACAGTAAGCGAAGAAGAGAACAACACATGTACTGTAATTTCCTGTTCAGACAGTGGACGTGGAGGGAGCAGAATACTGCAGGTCTATGTGCTCTATGGTTCTATGGACTCTAACGAGATGCGGCCTCGTCACACACTTTTCGCAGAGGAACTTTGTGCCGAAGATACTTGAAAGTGATGAAAACTAATAACTTTATGAGCTAAACGAGTTTCATGTTACCTGTCGTTGGATTCCTTCTAGATACTCCGCTAACGATCAGTTTGGTTTCTTGTATGTGCTGTCCACTTGTGTTCAGTGAATTAGCGTTTACACAGCAGCTTCCGCTTTTCATTTTGTGACTTTGATTAACAATATCACCTTCAGCGCACTATAAAAGACACCAGATCTTGTTCTTGTTTTCTTGTTTGTATCACTGTGTGTATCACGGCTTTAGTACTCTAAGCAAAGTTTCTAGAGAAAAAGTTACTGTTGATACATCCATTTTCAGAAAAGAAATTTATTTCTGTTTCAAGAGCTTGCAGATCTTGCGATCTTAGTCTATAGTGACAACTCAGTAGACCAGATTTTAATGTTTGTTTTTTCTCCTCGTTTATATTTTGCACACATTCCAACCTCAATAGTGTAACAAAAGGATAATTTTCTCTTTTGCGGAAGTTCTTTTGTATTTTCTCAGTTACTCCTGACTGCTTTGTTTGTATTTCTTCAGATATTATTCAGTTTTTTACACAGTACGATATGGGTAAGAACTGTGCTCGTTTTGAATGGACACAAGGAGAACTGACTGCAGTCTGTAAACAGCTGGTAGCTGCGACAGCCATGGTCAGCAGGCTTTTGACTACTGCTCAAAGCTGCGGCGACATTGGGTTGCCATTGTCTAAATCCGTAACAACTTTGGTGCCGTTGGAATCCGCTGGTCGCTGCGTCTTTCCATACAAAATATCTGAGAGGACCGTCTTCACTCAAGAGTGAGTGGTGGACAGTGATGGGTTCGAGTGTCACTGGGCAGAAGTCGAAAGAGTGAATGGGCTACACGGCTGGCACCTTACTCCTTAGCAACAGGTAGGAGGTGTTACCCAGTATTGATAATACTTCTGAGACATCACGGGATACCTCTCCTATTGGGCCAATGGGAAATTTTCCTGCGCAGTCCGGACAACTGCAGAAGGCAGGTATTCTAGCCATTGGGAGCTCCAACATTAGGCGGGTAACGGAACTCGCCAGGAGGTCTCGTTCAAGTCGTGGAGAGGACTCTCCGGCTGCTATCGAGAGTACTGGGTGCAACCAGCTGCAAATAGTGGCACATGTTGGCACGAATGATGCCTGGGTTCTGAGGTCATCCTCTGTTCCTTTCTGCAGATGTTTGATTTGGTGAAGGCAACTAGAACTGCACACGAGGTGCAATGTAAGCTCAGTATATAATAGACTTATCTAAACTACACACGTACCAGTTCTATAATGAGATCGCTAAAATTCGTTTTGCAGATCAAAAGTTACTTTATATCGATACGGATAGCTTCATCTGTTTGGTGAAAGGTTGCAATCCATATGAAGTAACCATGTGCCTCTCCAAAGCACTTGACATGTTCAGACATGCGACTGATAATCCTTATGGCATAAAGCCAATTAGCAACAAAGACGAATCGATTACCAACTGTGGAGTTTGTAGGTATCTGCTCGAATGGGTCACCAACTGAGGAGTTTGTAGGTGTCTGCTCGAAAATGGCATAGATGCAACTCTTAGTTGGGCTAAGTGTGAGTAGTGTGTGGCAATAATGGCTGCCAAGGTTACTTACTTTACTTTTCCTTGTCCAGATCAAATTTTATTTTTCCAATAGTTAGCCACCGATACGGCTTTGTCGTTGGCTTGTAGCAGGTCACTAAAACTACAAGGCTCCGGCAGTAGTCGGCACATGAGCAGATGTGCCTCGTCTTGTACCTCTCCGCATCCGCAAAGAACGTCAACATCGTTAGTCAGCAGTCCCCACGTGCACAGATTAGTTTTGCATCTGGGTACACCAGCCCTCAGCCTATTTAGTGTTCTCCACACTGTATAAGGAAGTTTGTTTCCAGGCGCCATTTGCTCTTTTGGTATTATCTGCAGTGCGGTTTGTTCATTCTCCCATTTACGGACTCTATTATCTTCCTGTGAACCGTCAAGGATCTTGGTTCTTGCAATAAAGCTATTTCTAGACTTAAGCCTCCGAGCCTGAGTGACGTGCCCATTCAGTGGGTGTCGAGAATCTGTTTCTTTCTTTGTTCTCTCAGCGTCTGCTGCCACCTGCCTTCTGATTTTGGATGGGGCAATTCCAGCAAGTAGGTACAAATTACCCGTTGGTGTAGGTCTGAGACAGCCTGTAACAATTCGCATTGTCTCATTTACACTTACATCAACCTGTTTAGTATGTGAAGATGCTTCCCATACTGGCGCTGCATAGTCTGCTGCAGAAACACACAGAGCAAGTGCTGATGTTCTCAGTACTGATGGTTGAGCTCCCCATTCATAGTTTGTCAGCCTGCGGATGATGTTATTCCTGGAGCAGACTTTAGCCTTGGTGTTGTGGCAATGCTGCTTGAAGGAAAGCGTTCTGTCAAGTACAACTCCAAGGTATTTCGGTGTTGGGCAGTGCTTTAGCTTCTTACCTTGCCATGTAACGTCGAGCTCAACTCCAGCATCACTATTGCGCAGATGGAAAGTACATACTTGGGTTTTGTCAGGGTTTGGCTTGAGGTGATTGGCGTCGTAGTATTGAGCCATTTCTTCAAGCTCTCTAGAGATATTTCCAGATGTTGCATCAAAATTGGACCCTTGCACCACCACAGCTGTGTCATCAGCATATACGAACAGTCTTGCATCTTGAGGTATAGGTTGGTCATTAGTGTACAGATTATAAAGGATGGGAGAAAGTACACTTCCTTGTGGTAAGCCATTCTTCTGCAGTTGCCATCTACTGGTGTTACCATTTAGGGAGACATAAAATCTTCGATTCTGCAGAAGGCTACCAATAACCATCGTCAACCTACAGTCCCCTGTGAGGTGATATAATTTGCGCAATAGCTTTCTGTGGTTTACCGTGTCGTATGCAGCAGTAAGATCTATGAAAGCTGCTCCAGTTATTAATTTTTTTTCAAACCCATCTTCTATATGTTGCGTCAGATTAAGTATTTGCCCACAACAAGATCTTCCTGGTCTGAAACCGGCTTGTTCCTTTATGACCTTTCCATCTATAGTTTCTGCCACCCGCTTGAGAATCATCCGCTCCAGTATCTTTTAGAGATGGCATAGAAGTGACACTGGTCTGTAACTTTTGGGGTCCTTTATCTCCTTGCCAGGTTTTAGTAAAGCCACCACTCTCGCCTGGCGCCATAGTTTTGGAATATTCAGCTCTTTAATACAGGTGTTCACCATTTGTAGTAACCAGTTTCGAGCTTTGGGCCCAAACTATTTTATCTGCTCTGTTCTAAGGTCATCAGTTCCAGCGGCCTTATTCAGTTTCATACTCTGAATGGCGTCTTCCAGTTCAGTTGCTGTGAATGAAGCATTGAGGAGTCCGTAATCTTTTTGTTCTTGGGGTATAACTCTTTCCCTTTCTCTTTTTCCTTTGGTTTTCCCATTCTTCAGAAGCTGGCTAGCAATCTGATTTGCTGTTACCCCGTTGTTCTCCTGCTGGTGGTCAGTTTGGTCCCCACTTAAGTTTTTCAGTAATTTCCATGCACGTCTGCTGTTTTGTTTCATGTCAGGATTCTCGACTAGTTTGCACCACCGTGATCTCTTATCCTCAGCAATAGCCTGCATTAGTTCCTCTCCAGCCTCCATCGTATCTTCGCTGAAGGGGTCCTGAGTGAACAGGTTTTGGTACCTGTCAAGTAAGGACTTGCTGCTGCCGGTCAGACCCTGGATGTACTGGGTACGGCAACCCCTTTGGATGTTTTTCCTTGAGATCCCTTTCACAAGATCGATAAATCTACCATACTCATCTGGTCGAGGAGGGATTTTCTCAATCTCTTCGTCCAATTGCTCTTTAAATTTCTGCCAGTCTGCCTTTTTGAAATTAAACCGTCTTCGGAAAGGCACCTCCTCTGGTTTAACCATGGCATTCACAACACAAATGACGGGTCTGTGTTGTGTACTTGGGATAGGTTCTTCAACAAGCTTCATGCACTGTGCTGCCAACTTCCTACTCACAAAGATGTTGTCAGGATTATATCCCCTTCTCCATCTTCTGCTGTTGAACGATGCTGGCTGTTTTGGGTCGTGAATGAGTTGTAGGTCATTAGTGTCAGCCCAAGATTCAAGCTTTACACCATTCTCATCAGTCTCATTATATCCCCATGCTTCACCATGGCAGTTGAAATCGCCCATGACAAAATTAATATGGTCATATGTAAAATTGTTTGGTTCATGGAAAACAAAGTCCACATCTGGTGGTTTGTACACAGACGTCACAGAGAACTTCTGGGCGCAAATGGTAAGTACTTCAATGTTATTTACTTCTGTCATTGCTGCTGATGTTACATTGAGCCCGGGTCAGATGAAAATCGCACTCCCATACTTGTCGTGAGGTCTTTCAATGGCCAAATCCATTCCTGCTATTTTAGGTCTGTGGCTGGTGGCTCCCCGGTGTGTTTCCTGCACCAACAATACGTCGCATTTATGCATATAGCACATGTCTGCTAATAAAACACTCTTATGACTAGAGAATCCCTCAATATTTATCGAGATCGTCACAAATGGTGGTCTTGATAAAGGCCGTTGCATCTTGATGTTAATTTGGTTCTGAACTTTAACTTGATCTGGTTGAAGACTACTTGAAGTTCTTGCACAGTGGTAATGGTGTTGCTCCATCTCCCAATCTGAGTATAGTGCCGCAGATAAGTATTTAACCATGATGTCATGAGGTGCACACTGTGTCACAACAGAGAATTGGCTTGTCGTGGCATGACATCAGGCAGGTCACCTGTGCTGATGGGATCAAAACCCTACCATAACACACTCTTTACTTGGTCTATAGTGTGTGTGTGTGTGTGTGTAAGTGTGTGTGGTGAAAATGTGTGAATTGGAAGAGTACGACCCACTTATCACAGTGTATGTGTTTAGGTGTATATATCTGTGTGATTGCATACTGTATACGTGAATAAGTTTCTATTCTGCATGCTCCATGTGAGCTATATTGTTTTTAGCACACCATGTGTGCAGTTAATACTGTTTTGAACATTATGTGCGTCTCCTCTGTACTTTAGGTTAAGATTCACTGCTGCTGGTGATATTATAAGTGATCACATTTGTTTTATTGTTATGCCTCAGGGGGGAAGTGTAAATAAAGATTCCATCTAAAGTGTGGTTAAGGTGAACAGAATGTATAAGTCCATCAGCTGCTTGTGAACTGTGCTGTGTCTATTCTTACCTGTTAGAAGAGAAAAGTAGAAGTGCTACAACTGTTTGTAAACTGTACTGTAAATAATGCCAACGTATTGGGAGTATAACATAACTTAAAGCATTTTTTGTAAATCAAAACCCTACCATACACACTCTATTTATCTGGGCTATAGCGTGTGTGTGTGTGTGTGTGTGTGTGTGTGTGTGTGTGTGTGTGTGAATGGGAAAAGTATGACCCACTTGTCACAGTGTAGTATAGGTGTATATATCTGTGTGACTGCATGCTGTGTATTTGAATGAGTTTGCATTCTGCATACTGCATGTGAGCTATATTGTTTTTAGCACACCCTGTGTGAGTGCACACCATGTGTTCAGTTAATTCAGTTTTGAACATTATGTGTGTCTTGTCTGTACTTTAGGTTAAGATTCACTGCTGCTGGTCATATCAAAAGTGATCACGTTTGTTTTATTCTTATGCCTCATGGGGGAAGTGTAAATAAATATTCCATGTCAAGTGTGGTTAAGATGGATAGAACGTATAATTCCATCAGCCGCTTCTGAACTGTGCTATGTCTATTGTAACCTGTTGGAAGAAAAACGTAGAAGTGCAACAACTGTTCGTAAACTGTACTGTAAATAATGCCAATGTGTTGGAAGTATAACGTAACTTGTGCGACATTTATTGTAAGTATTTTTTGTAAATATTGTTTAAATACAGTTTATGCATCTTGTTTCTTTTGTGTTGGTAACAAATTTACTAGCCGGCCGCTGTGACCGAGCGCTTCTAGTTCGGAACCACGCTGCTGCTACGGTCGGAGGTTCGAATCCTACCTCGGGCATGGATGTGTGTGATGTCCTTAGGTTTAAGTAGTTCTAAGTCTAGGGAACTGATGGCCCCCGATGTTAAGTCCTATAGTGCTTAGAGCCATTTGAACAAATTTACTGTGTAAAAATTCAACATGTGAGGCATATTGTTTTTCCTGTGTGTAAACTTATTTATATTGTGTGAAAATGTAGTCCAACATGTGGGATACTTCTTTTTGGTAAGAAAAAAATATCCGAATTCTATTTTGATGAAAAAATAAATATAATTTGTTAAACTATAGTCATTTGTTTTCTTCCAGTCAACCCTGATATTTAAATACATATAACTGTTTCCAACATGCAATTAATTCTGCATTCCACTTATCTTTTCTGTAAGAAAGCGCGCATTTACACTTCACTTTTTTTTACTGCAGGCAGACATGCACATCTAAATAAAACGATCAATTTTTACAATAGGCAGAGGCATCTGTGTTGCACACACTGTTTCTATAAGGACGGATCCATTTACACTTCGTCAAAATTTTGTTGAAATACGAACATTTACACCTAAATATCAGACAGAGAATTGGAAATAGTGCTAGCTCTGCATCTGTACCAGCAGCGTTGAAGAAGCTGCTGCCTGGCCTAGTGTGGCCAGGAGCCGTGGAGGCAGCAGTCCAGTGTTGTCTTACAGTGCCTGTGGACATGGTCTGCTACTGCAGCCACAAATGGCCCAGCGAGTTTTAACACATGGATGGGTGGTGCGGAGTGGCATGGAGGCTCATAGATGGCAGATGCAGTGTGGTGTTTGTTTAAAAATAAAGATCTGTTCTTTTCCAGTATAGTGCAAGTTCGCATATCCAATCTTAAGGAAATTAGACTTTAAATTATAAGCAGTTTGTGTGTGTGACCTCAGGGGCCATCCTGAATTCTGTAAATGATCTGACTATTATAAAAATAGCCCTGCAGGTCTGAGCGAATAATAGCTTCGGGAAAACATGTTAAGTGGTTAATCGCGTCACTAAAAGTAGGTCAGCACCGTGCTTACTATTTATAGGATGAAAAATATGTTTACATATCCACAAGCTCAAACTTGTATCCTTTGTCCAACAGACAGTCTTGGACCTGCAGGGGAAACAAACATGCTTTATCCAGAACTAGTACAGGAGGAAGAGGAGTGACAACGGCGTTCCTTCCAGAATCACAAGCTTAGGCTGGCATCTTTTGCCTAACAGGCAGGCTTGGGAAACAAACATCCTCTTTGCCAGGTGAGTGATGTCAAGGGAAATACTAGGCAACAGTGCGGGCCGGGTCAGTATCACTGGTCAGTCATCTTGAGTTTCAGTATGACAATGTGCCGTCTTGGGTTTAAATTCCCTGCCAATTTATACTTAGGACGACAGCTATAATTCCACAATGATGGCATAGGAGGTGGGGGAAACAACTATAGCACAAATGAGCTATTTTTGAATTTCCCAGCAAATTTTGGCTTTCCCGCCTACTTCCAAATTTCCACCCATTTTATATGTAGGGAAATTGGCCTAGTAGGAGAAATCTGGGAAAAATGCATGACTTCGTCGATGATGTAACTGGAAATCTGGCAATAACGCACTTTTCGCCAGAACTCGCTCAGCATATTGACTATGGAAATGTAACAATAATGCTTACCTCCAATGACTGCATTTGTAATCGGTTGGCAGAATGCTCGAGTAATCGTAAATCTAAGTTGCCTTTCCAGCTGTGAATGTGCAGCACCAAATATAAAACGAGTTCATACTTCAGGTACTTTTCTTAGTCGAAGCTAACTGCACTCACATTCCATTTAGACAATCTATATTTCACATTTCCCTTATTACCCAGATACAATGGAAGTACATGGAGCACAATTCAATAGCTTTCAGCGAAAAATAAACTTCCAGAAAATTAGAGACTGAATACTGAACTTCACAATAAACCAACCACAGAGTTTGCAATAATTAATGAATCAAGACGTCACTCCACAAGCGTAAAAAATAACGTTTATATCAGGTGGTTTCGTCGGAAATAAATTACTGAAACTTAAGTACCATTATTAATCAAATAAAAGAAAAAAAAACTACTAATTCGCTGTAGAAAGTGGCGAACCGCCTGAAGGTGGCCAGCCTTTGGACGTTTACCGTCCCCACTGACTTCTGTGGTGGTATCACGATCGACAGATTTATTGCCTTCACAGTCGAATCACTTGTAGAAATAAAAATTTCCTCGATACATAGTATGCCATCGAATATTACATTACACAACTTTAACTTCATTTAAATAACAATTCTGTTCATGAGATACTGAAAGTATTCCCATTCTTTGTTTAGTCTGGTGGAAGTGGTTGGTGACTTTGCCGCAAGTGGTTCTTTTCTTGACTGGAGGCGAACAAATTGTGGCACACTACACCTAGCCAGTCTCAGCCCGCAGCATAGTCAGCGCATGGTTTACGTAAGAAACCAAACAACTATCTGCATTAATTTCTTAAATTTACCTTTCCTAACAATCAGAGAAATTAGAGTGCCTGCTGCATTTCTGCACCAACCACCTAAAGAACACCAACGTCGCTACGAAAACCTATTTAATTATACGATTGTAACGTTAGGGTTCAAATAATGGAAAAATTTGGAAATTTGTGGTAAGTTCCTATGGGACCAAACTGCTGAGGTCATCGGTCCCTAGGCTTACACAATACTTAATCTAACTTAAACTAACTTACGCAAAGGACAACACACACACCCATTCCCGAGAGAGAACTCGAAATCCCGACGTGGGAACCGAGCGAACCTTGGGAAGGCGCCCTAGATAGCGCGGCTACCCCGCCCGGCTCAAATAATGGAAATTCATTGTACTGAACACATGAGAAAGGTTGGCGATGATTGTAGAACCAAGCACAAATTAAAAGGAGCAGTGCACAGAAGCTAAATCATCTCAGTAAGTCCAGTTAATTCAGCTGCTGGCTAGACGTACAGCAGACCATGAACGTTTAGAAGCCAAGTATACTAAGGGCAGAAATAGAGAGCAACGTGTCAGTGTATTGGCTTCTGGATCATATAACCGTAAGAGCGTGGCTGTGTAAAGTGTTTTACTAAGGTATAAAAACTTCTGAAAGTTGTTTCACTGGGATCGGTTCATCCTGTAAATTTTTAGAGATGCTTTACCTAGTTATTGGAATGAAGCAGATAAGATATCGTTTATCAAGAGTCAACAGAGTGACGAGACTTTTACATGGAGGTAGGTAGTTAGTAGCTACAAAGGCATTTCAAACGGTTAAGGAGTTTGAGGCTAAATTTATCTTGAAGTATTGGTTAAAAGGATGCCATCAGTCTATACTTAGTCATATTCAAACTCTAGAGGGTCCAGCAGCATTGATGACCTGCAACCGATCACAATTTGTTCCTGTGATATTTCAGAAGTGCTAAGATAGAAGTAAAACAAAACCTGTTCAGATTTCTGTTTACTTTCTGCTGAGAAACATTAATAGAAGAACAACGAAGAACTTAAACATCTTGTGCCATAATCATTGTTCCAAAAAGCATTCAACTTGAGGCAGTCATATTTGTGTCTCTGAGAAAGCTATTAACAAGTTGTGTCACAAAGTCAGAGGATTTGCCCCATGTGAATTCATGTTAAATGAAAAACCAGATAATTTTGTTATGGAAGAAGCAGAATTTTCATTAATTACGGAATTGACCTTGGGGAAACAAGGTTCGCTATGGAAACGTTGGAAAGGAAAGCTAGTGGCGGGAAACGAAAACATGTTGAAAAACTCAAGCTTTGTTGTGGGAGACATAGTTTTTATAAATAAAAAAGAGAACTCCAATGGAATAAATGCTGAAATAAAGAAATTATGGATGATTTAACAGGATCTGTTTGAGATGGAAGGCAAACCACATGACAGTGGCTATAGGTTGACATACCCCAGAACAGGGAAAGAACTGTGGCTAAGGCATAATAGAAGTGAATTCTTGTTTACAGAGAAATATCTAAAATTCCTATAGAATATGCCACTCTACAGCAGATACATACTTAACGAATATGGGATTGTCGAGCTGGCTGCGAGTTTCCTTCCTTTTCCTGATCTACAGACCTTTTTCTTTTACTGCCCTTTTTATGATTTATGTGAGTGTGAGTGCGTGGCGGGTGGGGGTTTTCAATTCTTTTACTGTCTATTGGGCTAGTGTATGTGCAGTATTATGAGACAAAAGGATGTAAGTTATGGTGACAACTGGATGTGACTTAATATGTTTGTCATGAAAGTGAAATTTGGTAATGGGCTGGAGACGAAAGCATTACAAGTATGTGAAGGTGAAGCTGTATCTTACTTCAGGTATTGCAGAGGCAGAAGTAAGCATGATCAAGTTGTGAATGCTTATGGTAGGTCAGAGCCACAATTCATTTGCTCACCATATGATGATTATAAGCCGAAGACTGTCGAGTTGTTTTGATAGGTTCCTACTGGTTGTAAGTGTAGCACTTTGTGAGTGGCCTTATTTCAGGCGTCTTTTTTATTTGAGATGTTAACAGAGTGCTAATTTCTGTTAGGCTATAGAATGATGCTACTCATATATTAGTTCTACTGTTGTCTCACAGAATAGAAAGGTGTTGATAAGTAATGGTCAGCTCGGTACGACATCTACACTGTAAAAAAGCACTGCGTGAGGAATGTTAAGGATGAGAATTTACTATTGGATAAGAGGCAAAGCAAGGGGATTGTTTTCTTTTAACGATGCTAAAGGGTATGGAATCTAAAGGTGTTTGGTTTCTTCCGCACTAAAAGGAAGGAGTAAGCTGACAATTTCGTTATCCTAGAGGCCATGGAGACGGCTCCTGGAAACGATGTTTCATTTAAGGATTCATTGATGCATGTTGAGCGATTTTAGTACTTGAGGTATCACTGTTAAGAGTCCTTGTGGATTGGACGTAATTCAGTAGAAATAGGTTGAAATGACACACCAGAAATGGAGCTCCAAGCGACATATCGCTGTAGAACAAGCACTCTGAAAAGCGAAATCAGGACTGTAGTGTTAGTGATATTTGATATGTGTTACGGAAGGCAGGTAATGGAACATCGTAAATAGGGTAAGCGAAACTTTGCCAAACGATTTGGCTTTCACCAGTCAGGTGGCGCTTTCTTTTAGGAACTTCGTCTAGCAGACGTTATCTTTACGCTACTTCAATTAATCGATCCTGCGTTTCAGAACATTAATTACCTCCTGAAACGCTGATACTGAATCTTGTGCTGTGATCTAAGTGAGAAGGATTATGCCATGAGTCTTGTTTATGTAGTAGCAGCACTTACAAAACGGTTTCCATGTTGTTACTGCATCTGAAGTACTAGTAGTAGAGAGATGATTAAGAGCTGCATATTGGGTTTGAAAATTGGCCCTGGGAATTTGAATAAAATGTTTTAAAGATGTCCTGCAGCAGCACGTTGGCTCGCAGTTGAACTTTGTTACATATTCGATTTAACCTGTAAACGAGAATTTAACTTACATGGATTTGGACTGAAGATGTAAGATGTCTGAAAATATATACGTTGCACGATTTGACTTATTAAGCGATAACTCGTCTGAATGGAATGGAAGGTGTGATAACGAATTATACAGTGTGAACTGAGATACCGAACTGTTGATTTGTGATTATAAAGAATCCGCCTCGACTGCAAATAGAAACCGGATGTTGTCCTAGGTTTCGGAGCGGATAACCACGCCTTCTTCACCGAAACCTAGGTCAACATCCTGTTTCTATTTGCAATCGAGGCGGATTCTTTATAATCATTAAATTATTCACGATTGCTGACGCGCTGCAATGTTGAAAGTTCTCATGTTGACTTGTGTTGCCATTGTATGTGGCTTCTCGAGTGAAAAGATCTATTGCAGATAGAAAAAGACCGTTCCGGCCTGCTCTAAGGTTTTTTCAAAATACTCTTGACCAGAAAGGGGTCGTTCTCAGGTCTATTTTACAGTGAGAATTGTCTAGCTATGAGAATGAAACGAATATGGTAGCGACGGCAATTGAAAGATGAATAAACAGAATGACTACGATTTCGGTATGGACTGAATAAAGTGGAAAAGCACTGTTAAGTAATAAAACTAACATTACAGGTGGGAGTGAAAAGGACAGTTTTCTACGATGTGGTTGTACAAGCAAACTCTGAGAGACAGGCGGTCTGTCGGCTTAGATTTGAAATTGGCTTTGTTGATCTTAATGCTCCTTGTTTTCTTTTACTGTGACTCATTAAGCATCTTCCACGAAGCGGTCGGACAGAGATGGTCATCTATATTCATTTGATTATAATTATTTAGTCAACTGCATATGTGTGTTTGTATAGATGCAAGTGTAGGATGAATCTGATAAGAATTTTTTTTCAGTTTCCTCCTTATGAGAGGCGTTAATCTTATTTTCGCCTCTTCTTAATAAAATGTTGCTTATGGATGCGCCGATATGAGAGTCGTTACTATGAAGCCAAGGTAGGGGGGAGACAGCTTTCCTACATCATGCTCTATCTTACCACTGCAAGAAATAGCAATTTTATTTATGTTCGTCTGTCATCGACAATATTTTATGACCAATGACACTCTTATGATATGTAAACTTCAGGACCGAATCTTGATTAATGCTAGAAAACTTCAGGTCTAAGTTTTGGTTGAAGCTAGAAAACTCTTGCTTAATGCTCGAAAACTCTTGTTTAAAGCTAAAAAACATTTGGCCTGAATATTGCGTAATGCCAGAAAACATTTGGTTCATAACTTGCAAGTCTGCTTGAAATCTTACGTCGTTGTTGGATATACTCGCGTTGCCAGCGTCTGCTTCATCATATTCACCATTGTCGCTACTTCAATTTGCATTGGAGCACTGCTTTCTAATGCAGACTTTGGCTCCGCTTCAGTATTATTGACCGCTATGCCGTGGGATTAGTCTGTATTGAGCGATAACAATTCGGGTTTAGTAAAATTTACACTCCCTAACACCGCACGCTCCATACTTTCTACATACGTAACACAAGTATGTTGAAGAGTATGTAACAAATTCTTATTGTTTTACCTTAGTCCTTATTTCAATGTCCTCAGTCACTCATTTTTCTCCAATCCATAATCTATTGTGCTTTTGTATCTTTCACGCCGCACACCGCCACATTATATATGGCAGAGATGCCATATTGTCTGGTCATCGCGCTGTACTTTTCTTATTAATTACTTCTTTTCTCAAAGAAAAATTTATATTACACCCTTTTTTTACGTCAGGTGCACCAAAATTCCTACAAGGCAGCTTTTTACGTCTAATAAACTTGATATAATAATTTGTTCCTCACCACGCGGATGTTAATAAGATGTAAATGTAGCAATGTTCTTGCCACCAATGGCGGCAATTGGAGTCGGTTGCTAGAACGTTCGATTAATCATTAATCTTAGGCGCTATTCCAGCTATGAATGTGCAGCACCAAAAATAAGACGATGTCAGACATCAGATAAATTTTTCAATCAAAGCTAATTGCACTTGCATTCAATTTAGACAATCTTTATTTCACATTTCTCCTTTCCTCCAAATACAATGGAAGAACATGAATTGCAATTCAACAGTGTTTAGCGGAAAATTAAGTTTCAGAACATTAGAGAACGAATAATGAACTTCATAATAAATCAACCACATAGTTTACAATCATTAACAAGTCACAAATGTTACTGTACAAGCTTATATACATTTATGCCAGGTAGCTTCCTTGGGAATAGATTGCTGAAACTTAATTACCACTGTCAATAAAATATAGAGAAAAAACTGTAGAATGTGATATTGAGGCGATTGTGGTTCGTGTTTTAAGGTTTTTTATGGTGTCACGACCCCAACCGAAAATATAAGGTGTGCGATTTTAGTGTGTCGCGGAGTGACTTGTTCACCCATTATTTTTTAGTAGTCGCCCATCCACATTAATCTGGCCCGTTTTATAAGGGTCGATCAAAAAGTTTTCGTACAGCCACAAATCCGTATGACAATCAGGCAAAGTCGTCGTGAGCACTGAGGCAATGATGCCACCGACGCACTGGTTGAAGATACCCGTTTGGTAAAACATGTGTCCTGATGAATGAAGAAGTCCGTAACAGACTGCTGCACATCAGGGTCCGACAGGAATCGTCGACCCTTCAAAGCCTTTTTTAAGGGACCGAAGGTGTGATAATTGTGTGGAGAGAGGTCAGGACTAAAGGATGTATGTTGGAGTGTCTCCCACATCCGTTTGCGTAACTTCTGCGTTACAACATTTGCGATATTCAGACGTACTTAATCACGACGCAGCAGCAGTTTTCTCGGACGCCCTGACTTCACACCGCAATTTCTCCAGTGTTGCGCACTACCATTACCCAGTGATGGAGACACCAGGTTTCTTGAAATCAATAGGCAATGGACCCCACTAACCAGAGAACAGAGTGAGCATTACCTTCCCAGCAGATGGTTTGTCTAGAACTTCTTGGGACGGAACGTGCTATCCCTACACACTCTTCATTCTCCGATTAATTTCTACTGGTGTTTCTCCTTCGGCAGCCAAGAAAAGAATAAGATTGCATTGGTCCTGTTTGGACGCATATCGTAATACTGTCGCCATAGTTAACGTTTTCGCATTTACCGCACGCACGTCGGGAAGAATGAATGGCACACTAATCCCAGGCCTAAATGACGGTGCTTATACACACATCAAAAAAGTTTTGGGTCACCTCGGTT
The DNA here is from genome assembly GCF_023864345.2 of Schistocerca serialis cubense. NCBI lineage: Eukaryota > Metazoa > Arthropoda > Insecta > Orthoptera > Acrididae > Schistocerca > Schistocerca serialis. Next base: position 32,021,955 of record NC_064640.1, read on the forward strand.
CCGAGAGTTCCGGAACCTAAATAGAAAATTGGAATAGAGATTAACATAAACATCATTTCTGCCCAAAAGGGCATTTTGTACCACCATAAAGCGAGACCTTCAGAGGTGGTGGTCCAGATTGCTGTACACACCAGTACCTCTAATATCCAGTAGAATGTCCTCTTGCATTGATGCATGCCTGTATTCGTCGTGGCATACTATCCACAAGCTCATCAAGGCACTGTTGGTCCAGGTTGCCTCACTCCCCAGCGGCAATTCGGCGTAGATTCCTCAGAGTAGTTCGTGGGTCACGTCGTCCATAAACAGCCCTTTTCAAACCATCCCACGCATGTTCGATATGCTTCAAGCCTGGAGAACATGCTGACCACTCTATCGAGCGGTGTCGTTATCCTGAAGGAAATTATTCACAAGATGTTGTTCGGACATGGAGGAGATACAGAGAGACAGGAACTGTCGATGCTATGCCTCGCTCAGGCCGCCCAATGGCTACTACTGCAGTGGATGACCGCTACCTATGGATTATGGATCGGAGGAACCATGACAGCAACGCCACCATGTTGAATAATGTGCGAATTAAGAAACTTCCTGGCAGATTAAAATTGTGTGCCGAACCGAGACTCGAACTAGGGACCTTTGCCTTTCTCGGGCAAGTGCTCTACCAACTGAGCAACCCAAGCACGACTCACACCCCGTCCTCACATCTTTACGTCTGCCAGTACCTCGTCTCCTACCTTCCAAACTTCACAGAAGCTCTTCTGCGAACCTAGCACTCCTGAAAGAAAGGATATTGCAGACACATGGCTTAGCCACAACCTCGGGGATGTTTCCAGAATGATATTTTCACTCTGCAGCGGAGTGTGCGCTGATATGAAACTTCCTGGCAGATTAAAACTGTATGCCGGACCGAGACTCGATCTCGGGACCTTTGCCTTCTAGTACCACGTCTCCTACCTTCCATACTTTACAGAAGCTCTCCTAGGAACCTTGCAGAACTAGCACTCCTGAAAGAAAGGATATTGCGGAGACATGGCTTAGCCACAGCCTGGGGGATGTTTCCAGAATGAGATTTTCACTCTGCAGCGGAGTGTGCGCTGATATGAAACTTCCTGGCAGATTAAAACTGTGTTCGGGACCGAGACTCGAACGCGGGAACTTTGCCCTTCGCGGGCAAGTGCACTACCAACTGAGCTACCCAAGCACGATTCACGCCCCGTCTTCACAGCTTTACGTCTGCCAGTACCTCGTGCCCTACCTTCGCAAGAGAGCTTCTGTAAAGTTTGGAAGGTAGGAGACGAGGTACTGGAAGACGTAAAGCTGTGAGGACAGGGCGTGAGCCGTGCTTTGGTAGCTCTGATGGTAGAGCACTTGCCCGAGAAAGGCAAAGGTCCCGAGTTCGAGTCTCGGTACGGCACACAGTTTTAATCCGCCAGGAAGTTTAATATCAGCGCACACTCCGCTGCAGAGTGAAAATCTCATTCTGGAATGTGCGAATGAAGACGAATGCCTTGCCAATGTGGTTGCTCTATCGGTCGGAGGATGGCATTTACGTATCGTACAGCCGTTACGGCGCCTTCCATGACCACCAACAGCGTACGTCGGCCCCACATAATACCTCCCCAAAAACAGCCGGGAACCTCCACCTTGCTGCACTCGGTGGACAGTGTGTCTAAGGCTTTCAGCCTGACCGGGTTGCCTCCAAACACGTCTCCGACGATTGTCTGGTTGAAGGCATATGCGAGATTCGTCGGTGAGGAGAACGTGATGCCAATCCTGAGCGGTCCATTCGGCATGTTGTTGGGCCCATCTGTACCGTGCTGCATAGTGTCGTGGTCGCAAAGATGAACCTCGCCATGGACATCGGGAGTGAAGTTGTGCATCACGCAGCCTATTGCGCACAGTTTGAGTCGCAACACAACGTCCTGTGGCTGCACTAAAAACATTATTCAACATGGTGGCGTTACTGTCGTGGTTCCTCCGAGCCACAATCCATAGGTAGCGGTCATCCGCTGCAGTAGTAGCCCTTGGGCGGCCCGAGCGAGGCATGGCATCGACAGTTCCTGTCTCTCTGTATCTCCTCCATGTCCGAAAAACATCGCTTTGGTTCTCTCCGAGACGCCTGAACACTTCCCTTGTTGAGAGCCCTTCCTGTCACAAAGTAACAATGCGATTGAACCGCGGTATTGACCGTCTAGGCAACATAAGCCGTGTACCTCCTTCCTGGTGGAATGACTGGAACTGATGGGCTGTCGGACCCCCTCCGTCTACATATTTGGGCGGGTTTAGTGACATCTCTGAACAGTCAAAGGGACTGTGTCTGTGATACAATATGCACAATAAACGTCTGTCTTCAAGAGTTCTTGGAACCGGAGTGATGCAAAACTTTTTTTGATGTGTGAATATCCGCTTAGGAGTCACATATACGTTGCATATAAGCTGCAGCAATGTCCTCAAACGGAAAATTTTTGATCACTCCTTACAAATGTATCTGTACTGATGGTTTATACTTGACCTAATCTACTGATTCTGCTGTTTTATCTGCTTTAAATGGACTGTCTTTTTTGAAGCTTTCCACGCCAGGATTGTATTTTAAAATCTTGTTTGTTGATACAGCATCGTTTTAAATTTTTGTAGATATTCACTGCCCTCGTCTCTATTTACTTCATGCAAGAGCGCTATTGCCATCGTCGTTTAGCACCTAAAACACAAATCACATCACATCGACTTCTCAGTGTTCAATAACACTGTCAGCGAAAGACATCACATAGGTTTCACATGTTAGTAGACTTTCCACATGTACAGTTAAACTCTGAAAGCGCCGGCCGCGGTGGCCGTGCGGTTCTAGGCGCTGCAGTCCGGAACCGCGGGACTGCTACGGTCGCAGGTTCGAATCCTGCCTTGGGCATGGATGTGTGTGATGTGCTTAGGTTAGTTAGGTTTAAGTAGTTCTAAGTTCTAGGGGACTGATGACCTAAGATGTTAAGTCCCATAGTGCTCAGAGCCATTTAAACCATTTTTAAACTCTGCAAGCCACAGTTCACTACATGGCGGAGGATGCTGTGGTGTGTTAACCGTACGCCATTTCAGTTAATTTAAAGCTCCTCTACTTTATAATCATATGCAGTAATGTCCCAGTGTCGCATTCATACCAAATCATAAAATCATCGTCTCACGACAGATATTAGCACTAACAGGTCAATGCGCAAATGTGTAAAAATTAAGCATATTCTTAAGAGGAGGAAAATGGCAAAAGAAAATTAGGAAGCAGTTTCTGTTATTGCCTGTCAGTAATTCACCACAAATTAGAACTGTGATGTCTGTAAAGGAAGGAAGTACTCTATTTTCCGAATAGGCAGGTGGACTTCAATTTTCATGAAACGTCTCTCAGGCGCGAGCGAATTCACATCGAATTTAGTACCTTTGTCTTTCTTTACTTTCGTGGTATTATATTTTTCGTCTCATTGCTTCCTTGTGGCGTGTCGATATTTACATACTCTTTAAGTTACAATACAGTGTGCCGAACACTTCACTTCACCTATTGCAGTTCCCCTCGTGGATAGTGGGTAGGAATACTGGTCTCTGCGTCTCCATATAAATCCTAATTCCTCTGCTTATAACATAATGGCTGTTACGCAATGCGTTTGTGGGGAAATTCATGTGTTCCTTGACTCGCCTTGGGAAATACGTGCAAAAGATGTAAGACTAAACGTTTTCATGATGCGCATCACTATTCCTGTAACGGCTTCCTGCGGACGTTGTGTGGCATTTCTATGATACAATACAGTGGCAATCTCGCAGCTCTTCTATCTCTATTCCTCCTTTTCTTTTAATTTAATAAGAGTCCCAAACTTACGAACAATGTTTAAAAATCAGACAGACGCGCAGTTCGTCAGTGATCTTCTTCGTGGATAAATGATACTTACTTACCTTAAGTTACTACCAACGAAGCTTAGTCTGTCATTTGCCTTCCCCACAGTTATATTTATGTGATTGCTCCTCATTAAATCACCATTGAAATTTCACTGTTGCGACTGATAGTTGTCGTTGTAACCAAATATTTTACTGATATTACATTACCTTTGGTTATGTTGAGTTTGAGGCCCCAGCCGTGAAGCGTTGTGCATCTGCAGATCTTACATATCATGCAGATACTTCAGTGAGCCACCTCGTTTCGTACAAGAGTGTCTTCGAGCAGGGCTCTAGAGAGATAGTGCAGTTTTGTGTCAAATAATTTATATCAGGTTTTATTATTTTCCAGCTATAGAATTTGAGGGCTCGTAGTGGGGACCGAGTAGATATTTCGAATATCCTGTTGTGTAACAAACAGCTTTCGTGCAACACGAGCTTCTACATCTGCATTATATGGTTACTCTGGAATGTAAAGTAATGTATTCCATTCTCAAGAGTCTTCGGAGTGGAAGAGACATAGTAATTTACCGTGGTTACATTTATAACGAACCAACATGCTAAACAATCTTAAAGGCTGAAAAACAAACCAAACGCACAGCGCTGAAATGCCATATTGCGTGTTCGTTGCCTCACCTTCTACTCCTAAGCCAACTTGTTCCCTAGTACTACAATAGGTAATTGTATTGGCCGTTATTTACAGAACTTAATAACTGTTAGTCTTAGTTAATTACTACCGCTCAGTCGGCCAGAAGGGGAAACAACAGTGGAATACTTTCCCTTCCATGTTTGTAGTATGGAAATGGTGCATTAGTAGACATAAGTTGTTATTTAAAATTATACCTACATTGTCCCCATTGCAATACTTCAAGATGTACAGTGGCTCCTGTACATACACTCCTGGAAATTGAAATAAGAACACCGTGAATTCATTGTCCCAGGAAGGGGAAACTTTATTGACACATTCCTGAGGTCAGATACATCACATGATCACACTGACAGAACCACAGGCACATAGACACAGGCAACAGAGCACGCACAATGTCGGCACTAGTACAGTGTATATCCACCTTTCGCAGCAATGCAGGCTGCTATTCTCCCATGGAGACGATCGTAGAGATGCTGGATGTAGTCCTGTGGAACGGCTTACCATGCCATTTCCACCTGGCGCCTCAGTTGGACCAGCGTTCGTGCTGGACGTGCAGACCGCGTGAGACGACGCTTCATCCAGTCCCAAACATGCTCAATGGGGGACAGATCCGGAGATCTTGCTGACCAGGGTAGTTGACTTACACCTTCTAGAGCACGTTGGGTGGCACGGGATACATGCGGACGTGCATTGTCCTGTTGGAACAGCAAGTTCCATTGCCGGTCTAGGAATGGTAGAACGATGGGTTCGATGACGGTTTGGATGTACCGTGCACTATTCAGTGTCCCCTCGACGATCACCAGTGGTGTACGGCCAGTGTAGGAGATCGCTCCCCACACCATGATGCTGGGTGTTGGCCCTGTGTGCCTCGGCCGTATGCAGTCCTGATTGTGGCGCTCACCTGCACAGCGCCAAACACGCATACGACCATCATTGGCACCAAGGCAGAAGCGACTCTCATCGCTGAAGACGACACGTCTCCATTCGTCCCTCCATTCACGCCTGTCGCGACACCACTGGAGGCGGGCTGCACGATGTTGGGGCGTGAGAGGAAGACGGCCTAACGGTGTGCGGGACCGTAGCCCAGCTTCATGGAGACGGTTGCGAATGATCCTCGCCGATGCCCCAGGAGCAACAGTGTCCCTAATTTGCTGGGAAGTGGCGGTGCGGTCCCCTACGGCACTGCGTAGGATCCTACGGTCTTGGCGTGCATCCGTGCGTCGCTGCGGTCCGGTCCCAGGTCGCCGGGCACGTGCACCTTCCGCCGACCACTGGCGACAACATCGATGTACTGTGGAGACCTCACGCCCCACGTGTTGAGCAATTCGGCGGTATGTCCACCCGGCCTCCCGCATGCCCACTATACGCCCTCGCTCAAAGTCCGTCAACTGCACATACGGTTCACGTCCACGCTGTCGCGGCATGCTACCAGTGTTAAAGACTGCGATGGAGCTCCGTATGCCACGGCAAACTGGCTGACACTGACGGCGGCGGTGCACAAATGCTGCGCAGCTAGCGCCATTCGACGGCCAACACCGCGGTTCCTGGTGTGTCCGCTGTGCCGTGCGTGTGATCATTGCTTGTACAGCCCTCTCGCAGTGTCCGGAGCAAGTATGGTGGATCTGACACACCGGTGTCAATGTGTTCTTTTTTCCATTTCCAGGAGTGTATTTGAAAAATAAGTGGGGATGACACTGCCTTTAGGTACGTCCAATGCACTAACTGAATGTCCATGACTTACCGTTGAAAATGACGCTTTGAATTCGTTTTTCAAGGCTTTCTTAGTCCATAAATCATATACCTGGCCCAGTACGCCACAAACAGCTATTTTGGTTCCTAGAGGGCAGTGTTGTGGACTGAAGGTATATCCGTGTAGACTTATCATAAAGAATATGTCTTGTCATTATTCCAATAGCTGTTCGTGTATTACTGTAATTACACGTAGCCTGAGCATTTATTCCTGAGAGATACACTGTGCAAAAAAGTATCACTTTTTCGAAGCTCAATAATTGTCTCCCATAGCCCGCACTGAAGGTGGCAGGGGTATAATACAGGGAGCGAAAAGCTATTTACAATTTGTACAGAAACGAGATGGCAGTTATAAGAGTGGTGCGGTTCTAGACGTTTCAGTCTGGAACCGCGTGACCGCTACGGTCGCAGGTTCGAATCCTGCCTCGGGCATGGATGCGTGTGATGTCCTTAGGTTAGTTAGGTTTAATTAGTTCTACATTCTAGGCGTCTGATGACCTCAGAAGTTAAGTCGCATAGTGCTCAGAACCATTTGAGCCAGTTATAAGAGTCGAGGGACATGAAAAGGAAGCAGTGGTTGGGAAGGGAGTGAGACAGGGTTGTAACCTCTCCCCGATGTTATTCAATCTGTATATTGAGCAAGCAGTGAAGGAAACAAAAGAAAAGTTCGGAGTAGGTATTAAAATCCATGGAGAAGAAATAAAAACTTTGAGGTTCGCCGATGACATTGTAATTCTGTCAGAGACAGCAAAGGACTTGGAAGAGCAGTTGAACGGAATGGACAGTGTCTTGAAAGGAGGATATAAGATGAACATCAACAAAAGCAAAACGAGGATAATGGAATGCAGTCGAATTAAGTCGGGTGATGCTGAGGGAATTAGATTAGGAAATGAGACACTTAAAGTAGTAAAGGAGTTTTGCTATTAGGGGAGCAAAGTATAGATTTAAGTGTCAGGAAGTCGTTTCTGAAAGTATTTGTATGGAGTGTAGCCATGTATGGAAGTGAAACATGGACGATAACTAGTTTGGACAAGAAGAGAATAGAAGCGTTCGAAATGTGGTGCTACAGAAGAATGCTGAAGATTAGATGGGTAGATCATATAACTGATGAGAAATTGAATAGGATTGGGGAGAAGAGACGTTTGTGTCACAACTTGACTAGAATAAGGGATCGGTTGGTAGGACATGTTCTGAGGCATCAAGGGATCACCAATTTAGTGTTGGAGGGCAGCGTGGTGGGTAAAAATCGTAGAGGGAGACCAAGAGATGAATACACTAAACAGATTCAGAAGGATGTAGGTTGCAGTAGGTACTGGGAGATGAAGAGGCTTGCACAAGATAGAGTAGCATGGAGAGCTGCATCAAACCAGTCTCGGGACTGAGGACCACAACAACAAAAGCCCGCACTAAGTCTGAACTTTGCCCCAAGGCTCCACTGTATTAGTGCACATCAGTGGTGCCCGGCGACGTCACCCTCGGGCTCGGCAGCGCTTCAGACTTCAAGGTTACGACACGTGCGAGAAAAAGCCCACAGCTCAGAAATTCGTGTGAAGTGTTAGTTGGATTAATGATGTCCCATTGGCACCGAATTTCGCCACAATTCTGCCCGATGCCATAGTGGACGTGTCACACGATGGGAAGGCCTTCAGACTCCCTGTTACCCACATTTTACCCCTCCTTTAGATACTTCTGCGATGGAGGTCAGAACCGAGACACCGAATTGAAATCGAACGGCTTTCTTATGAGTAGCCGAGGAAAACATTTCAGACACACCGCTGCTCCGAACCGACACGAAAAGCCCTCATTACATGACATAAAGAGCTTCAGTGGAACCACCCCTTGCGCTGGGTCGTTGATTCTCACACATTTCGAGATAGAAAACAACAGTCTGCAATGCGACTAGCAATAGGACAACGTTATTGTCAACATTCGACACTGCTGATACCCCTCCGACGATTCGACCCTACTCTAAGGAACTGTGGGACTGCATCTCCATTGAATGCGATCTGACTCTTTGTAGTGTTGTGCAAACCACAATTTTTTTTCTGATGTACAAGGTGGAACTACTAGCGACCGTTCAAAACTATCCGAGGAAATGTGAATGTCATCGAAGTATCAATAGGTATTTATGCGTTTTTAGAAATCTTCCTGTTGCTGTCCTCTTGTGGTGTGATCTCGGAGAGGGGGTGGGGGTGCAACATCGATGTGCGTGTGATTAAATAGCAAAGCCTCCCTGTAAAATCCTCCTTTTCTGCAACATCCTCGACGCCATCCACGCACATTTGTTGAGCATGATAAAATGTACCTGTCAGAAACTTCGACACCCGTTCAACTGAGTGATACCTCATGGTTACTTTTGCGCCTGAGGGCAGGGAACCCCTTCGACACGCTTTAGGTGGAGTTGCCTGCCCTGAGGCTCTAAAGCAGCCACTAGGTAACACTCAGCTGAATGGGAGTCAAAAAGTCTATGAAAGGTACATTTTTAACATGTTCACCAACTTTCTGTGGGTGGCACATGACTGTGGTGAAATTTGGTACCAATGCCACATCATTAACCAATCTGACGCCTCACTTGAACTTCTCAGCTGTGGGCTTTTTTTCGCATATGTCGACTACTTATTGTTTGAAGCGTCACCAATCCCGAGGGTGGCGTCGCAGGACGCCCGCTTTGGTGTCTTTATAGAGGAATGCTGTATTCACCGTTGAGTCAAATGTCAAACGTATACGTGGTAACGGGAGACGATTACGTGGTTTCGAAAAAGTGATACTCTTTTTAAGCGCCGTGTGTGACTAATTTCATTGTGTTCGCCAATGTTTCATCCTTGGACGGTTCAGGCAGTAATATCGTGTGACTAACGATGGCTTTTATCCCAATACAAAAGTCGGCAGTGCTTATTATATTGAACAGAGATGAGAAAATTATCGTTCAAATGGCTCTCAGCACTATGGGACTTAACAACTGAGGTCATCAGTCCCCTAGAACTTAGAACTACTTGAACCTAACTAACTTAAGGACATCGCACACATCCATGCCCGAGGCAGGATTCGAACCTGCGACCGTAGCAATCGCTCGATTCCAGACTGTAGCGCCTAGAATCGCTCGGCCACTCTGGCCGGCAGAAAATTATGTTTGTCAAGAGGAAATCCCTGCCCCGAATACTGATTGCTTTAAAACTTTCTTGTAGTTGTCTTTGGTTTTATAGTTAGTTTTCTATTCTTTCTCTTATTAGTAAACAATTCTTGTCCATTATGGACTATCAGAACAGCACACCTGTTGAAACTGATAATAATTTATAACGAATTTGCTGCAAGCAGTTGCTTTTATAGGCGTTTATTTTTTCATAAAGACGTTCAAAGACGCCTAGCAACACATCTTTAGATCTTTACGTTAATTTACGTGCGTTAACATCGTTTATTTGCTCCGGACGGGGACTACTCAAGAGGATGTCGTTATCAGGAGAAAGAAAACTGGCGTTCTACGGATCGGAGTGTGGAATGTCAGATCCCTTAATAGGGCAGGTAGGTTAGAAAATTTAAAAAGGGAAATGGAGAGGTTAAAGTTAGATATAGTGGGAATTAGTGAAGTTCGGTGGCAGGAGGAACAAGACTTCTGGTCAGGTGACTAGAGGGTTATAAACACCAAATCAAATAGGGGTAATGCAGGAGTAGGTTTAATAATGAATAGGAAAATAGGAATGCGGGTAAGCTATTACAAACAGCATAGTGAACGCATTATTGTGGCCAAGATAGATACGAAGCCCACACCTACTACAGTAGTACAAGTTTATATGCCAACTAGCTCTGCAGATGACGAAGAGATTGAAAAAATGTATGATGAAATAAAAGAAATTATTCAGATAGTGAAGGGAGACGAAAATTTAATAGTCATGGGTGACTGGAATTCGAGTGTAGGAAAAGGGAGAGAAGGAAACGTAGTAGGTGAATATGGATTGGGGCTAAGAAATGAAAGAGTAAGCCGCCTGGTAGAATTTTGCACAGAGCACAACATAATCATAGCTAACACTTGGTTTAAGAATCATGAAAGAAGGTTGTATACATGGAAGAACCCTGGAGATACTAAAAGGTATCAGATAGATTATATAATGGTAAGACAGAGATTTAGGAACCAGGTTTTAAATTGTAAGACATTTCCAGGGGCAGATGTGGACTCTGACCACAATCTATTGGTTATGACCTGTAGATTAAAACTGAAGAAACTGCAAAAAGGTGGGAATTTAAGGAGATGGGACCTGGATAAACTGAAAGAACCAGAGGTTGTACAGAGTTTCAGGGAGAGCATAAGGGAACAATTGACAGGAATGGGGGAAAGAAATACAGTAGAAGAAGAATGGGTAGCTTTGAGGGATGAAGTAGTGAAGGCAGCAGAGGATCAAGTAGGTAAAAGGACGAGAGCTAGTAGAAATCCTTGGGTAACAGAAGAAATACTGAATTTAATTGATGAAAGGAGAAAATATAAAAATGCAGTAAATGGAGCAGGCAAAAAGGAATACAAACGTCTCAAAAATGATATCGACAGGAAGTGCAAAATGGCTAAGCAGGGATGGCTAGAGGACAAATGTAAGGATGTAGAGGCTTATCTCACTAGGGGTAAGATAGATACTGTCTACAGGAAAATTAAAGAGACCTTTGGAGATAAGAGAACCACTTGTATGAATATCAAGAGCTCAGATGGAAACCCAGTTCTAAGCAAAGAAGGGAAAGCAGAAAGGTGGAAGGAGTATATAGAGGGTCTATACAAGGGCGATGTACTTGAGGACAATATTATGGAAATGGAAGAAGATGTAGATGAAGATGAAATGGGAGATACGATACTGCGTGAAGAGTTTGGCAGAGCACTGAAAGACCTGAGTCGAAACAAGGCCCCGGGAGTAGACAACATTCCATTGGAACTACTGACGGCCTTGGGAGAGCCAGTCCTGACAAAACTCTACCATCTGGTGAGCAAGATGTATGAAACAGGCGAAATACCCTCAGACTTCAAGAAGAATATAATAATTCCAATCCCAAAGAAAGCAGGTGTTGACAGATGTGAAAATTACCGAACAATCATTTTAATAAGCCACAGCTGCAAAATACTAACACGAATTCTTTACAGACGAATGGAAAAACTATTAGAAGCCGACCTCGGGGAGGATCAGTTTGGATTCCGTAGAAACACTGGAACACGTGAGGTAATACTGACCTTACGACTTATCTTAGAAGAAAGATTAAGGAAAGGCAAACCTACGTTTCTAGCATTTGTAGACTTAGAGAAAGCGTTTGACAATGTTGACTGGAATACTCTCTTTCAAATTCTAAAGGTGGCAGGGGTAGAATACAGGGAGCGAAAGGCTATTTACAATTTGTATAGAAACCACATGGCAGTTGTAAGAGTTGAGGGACATGAAAGGGAAGCAGTGGTTGGGAAGGGAGTAAGACAGGGTTGTAGCCTCTCCCCGATGTTATTCAATCTGTATATTGAGCAAGCAGTAAAGGAAACAAAAGAAAAATTCGGAGTGGGTATTAAAATCCATGGAGAAGAAATAAAAACTTTGAGGTTCGCCGATGACATTGTAATTCTGTCAGAGACAGCAAAGGACTTGGAAGAGCAGTTGAACGGAGGAGGATATAAGATGAACATCAACAAAAGCAAAACGAGGATAATGGAATGCAGTCGAATTAAGTCGGGTGATGCTGAGGGAATTAGATTAGGAAATGAGACACTTAAAGTAGTAAAGGAATTTTGCTATTTGGGGAGAAAAATAACTGATGATGGTCGAAGTAGAGAGGATATAAAATGTAGACTGGCAATGGCAAGGAAAGCGTTTCTGAAGAAGAGAAATTTGTTAACATCGGGTATAGATTTAAGTGTCAGGAAGTCATTTCTGAAAGTATTTGTATGGAGTGTAGCCATGTATGGAAGTGAAACATGGACGATAAATAGTTTGGACAAGAAGAGAATAGAAGCTTTCGAAATGTGGTGCTACAGAAGAATGCTGAAGATTAGATGGGTAGATCACATAACTAATGAGGAAGTATTGAATAGGATTGGGGAGAAGAGAAGTTTGTGGCACAACTTGACCAGAAGAAGGGATCGGTTGGTAGGACATGTTCTGAGGCATCAAGGGATCACCAATTTAGTATTGGAGGGCAGCGTGGAGGGTAAAAATCGTAGAGGGAGACCAAGAGATGAATACAGTAAGCAGATTCAGAAGGATGTAGGTTGCAGTAGGTACTGGGAGATGAAGAGGCTTGCACAGGATAGAGTAGCATGGAGAGCTGCATCAAACCAGTCTCAGGACTGAAGACCAGAACAACAACATTGTAAAACGTCGTAAGTAAAGATACAATGTGTACGACGCGGAGATAAATGTAAATATTTGAAGATGGGATGAACATAAAATGAATGGACTCCCAAAAACGCATTTTTCGAGGCACAATTTGTTCGTGTGGCGTGTCGGGAAAGGGGTGCTATTCATATCGGTGCGTCCCCCCATAAACATTACCATCGCGGGTGCTATAGTTTTAACTTCATGCGCTAAGAGCACTGTGACGAATCAGCCCACGAGTATGTGAATCAGGCCGACGGGTCACCGCGGGTTGCCCACGTCTGCCTTAGACAGTTAAGTGAGACGGTAAACTGATTATTTTTTGAAAGCGGGAACAGATGTCTGTACTGGGTGTTGTGTGCTGTCCTTAGGTTAGTTAGGTTTATGTAGTTCTAAGTTCTAGGGGACTGATGACAATAGATGTTAAGTCCCATAGTGCTCAGAGCCATTTGAACCATTTGAAAAAATGTCTGTAAATTCACGGTTTGGGCAACCTAGTTATATGGAGATAAACAGCAATTAATTTACTTATAATCAATTATTCAAAATGACAGTCACAATCGCATTATTTATTTTGCCGCCAACCGGTTTCAACCCGCGATGTGGTCATCTTAAGGGCAATTTACACCATATGGTCGCTCGCAGGAGTCGTTACTAACCATGCACAGGCAGGGTAACGACTTCAGCGAGCGACCAAATGGCGTAAATTGCCCTGAAGATGACCCTATCGTGGGTTGAAACCGGTTGGCTGCAAAATAAATAATGCGATTGTGACTGTAATTTTGAATAATTGCACACGAATATAATATCAGGCGCTGAGAACGTTACGCATCAGTCGTCAAAAGTGTGATATTTCCACCACAACATGTTTCGGGGCTACGTTATCGCATTATCAAGTGCTAGAAAACAAGCAAAAAAGTCAGAAACACTGCAATATTGCACATACTGATAACCATTCCCTTTGGACGGTGCATTATGGCATGTTATACTACAAGACGGTATAAACATTTTATAGTTGTGACGATGGATAACAAGTACACTGTTTTCGTTCTAATGATTTTTAATTATTTCAAACTAGTTTTCGGCTTATCGGGCCATCTTCAGGAAACAACTGACTAGCGTCTGAAAGGGACACTAGTTCTTAGGTAATCAAACATTATAAGCAAAGATACAATCCACTTGTGTGTAGTGTTGTGCATTAAACTTGTTTCTCAAAGTTGAAATTACACTTTACTCTATGAAAAATATTAAGCACAATAAATAATTAAACTACACAATATTGCAGATTAAATGACTATAATGCTAAAGTTTGTGAGATCTTGACACTGGCTGAGAACCTGTTAAACGTAGCCCTCTTCATTTATGTTGTGCAATAAACATGTTTTTTAACATTGTAAATTTAACTTTAGACAATGGATCCTATTTTACACAAAAATGGGGTAACGCAGTCCCGAAACATGTTGTGGTGAAAATATCACACGTTTAATAACTGCTGTGTAACATTATCGGTACCCATTCATGAGAGAGTTGTATGAAGGATTCACATTAGATAATATTAGGTGATTTTAATATTCGTCATCCTGCTTGGGCTCAGACCGAGAAAAGAGCGTCGGCAAAATAATAGCAGAAATTCTCGACAAAGACAACCCAACGTTTTAAATGCCGATTCCCCGACGAGGAAAACTGTTCCAGTCGAACGAGTGAGCGCTGCACATATTTTTTTGGCGTTACTTAGCTTAATATTAGACTTTACGTGGAAGGTAGTACCAGAACCCCGTGGATCTGGCCATTTGCCCACTGTTCTCAGATGTGACGCAGAAAGCAGAAAATAAGTTGTACACATCTCTTCTTCTAGGGAAGATACTGAAACTTTCAGACTGTGAAGAAACAAGAACATACTTCACGAATTTTATTGCTTATACTGATAAAGCTGTAACGATATATATTCCAAAAAAGAAATAGAAAAATTTTTCGTTTTTCGACTGAATCTTCATTCTATAGCTCATCAGCTACGTTTTTCCTATACATGATAGGCATCATTTGTGGCCTATAATACGAAGAACACTATTTATTTAATTATACATATTTTGTTTGGCGATCTGTAGTGTTTCCTGGCAGCAAATTTAAATTATCTAACTATTTATACATACATGGTTGTGTTTGATCACTTACAAACTGATACAAATCATCAAAGTAGTCACCAAGCAAAATTACTTTCAATTTTTACAATTCATTCTATCTACAACGGAAGGCCTTCAATGGAAAGTCCAATCTCATACACACAAACAAGTATCTTAATGAATTTAATTGAAAACATAATTATTTTAAAACAATGGAAACAAGAAAATATCAAGTCTGATAATGATTTTTATCTTGGAACTCTTCCATTTGGTCCGTGTTTGCATAGAAAAACAGTAGTATCAGAAATTGAGTCCGCCTTGATGCAAAACACATTGTTATTCGTTTATTTCTTTATTATCACAAACTAGTTTCGGCGACAAGTATCACCATCACCAGTGGGTTTTTTAAATCTAAAACATGCAGAAAATAGCATGGTTATACAAACACAGTAAAACATTATTGCATTTTTACTATTCGTCTTTTGAAATATAGTTTTCTATATATACTTTCAAACTATCTTATTTATTGTATGTTACAGCATGTTTTAAGCAATTATTGGCGCTGTTTGCGACATATTTTCTGTGCTATTTTTTTTCTGTTGCCGTTTTTTCACTTAGGGAACATCATGTCATCTGCCACCATGTGAGTGGCTGTTAGTAAACAAAATACTAAAAGGTGAACTTCGTATATCAGCAATATATACTTGGGGTTGTGGTAGTGTTGTGGAAACCAGTTATTTGGTGTGTGCTGAGCTGTTACTTAGCTATTCGTGTATTCACGTTCGTTGGATGGTATATGTGGCTGCTTTTATACACAGAAAAACAAAACTTTCGCACTTTGTTTCTGATCCAGAATATTACGCCATCTTGCTTTTCGCGTGTGTCGCGAGAGGTGTATCGCATGTGGCGATAAAGCTATGAAAAACTGTAGCGCGAATTACGACGACTTCTGTTCATTATTTATGTCTCTCTGTGTGATGGGGAAGTGGTTCTTTTGCGTGTGTGTGCTTTCTGTTCTGTGTCCTTGGTCAGTTCTCTCAAGTCTGATACTCGCCCAGATCTATATACGATATCATGTGCTTCATATACAAACTACAAAACCATAGAAACGGTTTAAGAAGTCAGTTGAGTAACTTCGACGACAACAATCAATTCATACTGAATAATCAAGTTACTACCTCGCCTCAAATTCATAAAATTCAACTACAGACACAGCTTGAATATTTTCAGAACAGAAGTGGCTACAGACGCGATATGATACAAGACATCAAGTTCGCATGTTTCTCAAAACTATGCAGAACACCTCTAACAAAAATTAACTGTCAAGCAGACCTAAACATTATCATCAACATAGCCCAAAACAATGGATAAAACAGCAAGACAGTTCACAATATACACAACACAATCAAGATGAAAATACAAATAGAAGACAGCAAAAATAAAAAAAGATGGAAAATGCAGACATACCAACACATAAACGTAACATACATTACACACACTGGGAAACTCACACCCTCTATCACACACAAAATGGCACACCATAACATACAGTCAGTTTCACAACAAATTCTACTCCATAATTTTAAATGTAACGTCCGCAGCGACATTTCTGGTAGTGGTCTCGAATCTGTAATCAATGCGCTTTTGCACAGTGTATAGATAAACAGTGCGAGAGTTGAATGTTTTGTTTTGTCGGTTGCAATTTAAATTTTTCGGTTGCGGTTTAAAATGAGAGCAGAATAGCTCAAACCTCACGAGGCAGCGTTCCTTGTAAATCGCCCACAGCGACCTTAGATTTCATATGGAGCTGCTGATAAAATTCTCAGTAAGTCAAAGACATTCGTTGCAAAGTGGGTCAAACGTTATTTAGAGGCTGGAAACGTGGACGATTTACTGGACAGAGTGCTAAAGTGCCAAGCTATAATCGATAATGGAGGCGATTGGATTAACTATTAGGTAATTGTGCCACTAGTAATAACATTTTTTTCATGTTAACATATATTTATAATAGTGTCTTTGATTTCATAAAGATAACGAAGTACACTTTCTTACGGAACTGACAGTATCACAACCATCTCCTACGCAAAGTCAGTAACATTTTCAAAGAACATAGAAAAAGGCAAATAACACAATACGAAAGAAACTGGAAATTATGATAGAACAAAGATAATACAACAGTTCACAATAGTTCAGGAATATAAGAATTAAAATGCGATAGCAGCAGCTCTAAATATAAAAGTGAAGCACCCAGAAGGGGAAGAGGAACGTAATTAAACTTCACGAGTTGAGAGAGAATGTGACGTTATTTCAGTGAATACAAAATAGAGTCAAATTTACGAAGAACTTGGCAGTATGAGCCCACTTATAAGTGTGACGTTGCAACCTCTCTGGCCTGGATGCATTCACTGGTTCGGTTAAAAAGAGTTTCACAACGCCGTTGTATTCCCTTCTGAGGCAAGCTGTCCCACAACTATCGTAACTGGTCCTTTATATCCGGGATTGTGACACGGACACTGAGCTGGCGCAACAGGAGACGAGGCACTGGCGGAATTAAAGTTGTGAAGACGGGTCGTGAGTCGTGCTTGGGTAGCTCGGATGGTAGAGCACTTGCCCGCGAAAGGCAAAGGTCCCGAGTTCGAGTCTCGGTCCGGCACACAGTTTTAATCTAAATCTACGTGATTACTCTGCAATTCACATTTAAGTGCTTGGCAGAGGGTTCATCGAACCACAATCAAACTATCTCCCTACCATTCCACTACCGAAAAGCGCGCGGGAAAAACGAACAAGTTTCTGTTCGAGCTCTGATTTCTCTTATTTTATTTTGATGATCATTCCTACCTATGTAGGTTGGGCTCAACTAAATATTTTCGCATTCGGAAGAGAAAGTTGGTGACTGAAATTTCGTAAGTAGATCTCGCCGCGACGAAAAACGTCTTTGCTTTAATGACTTACATCCCAACTCGCTTATCATATCTGCCACACTCTCTCCCCTATTATGGGATAATAGAAAACGAGCTGCCTTTTTTGCACACTTTCGATGTCCTCCGTCAATCCCACGTGGTAAGGATCCCACACTGCGCAGCAATATTCTAACGGAGGACGAACGAGTGTAGTGTAAGCTGTCTCTTTAGTGGACTTGTTGCATCTTCTAAGTGTCCTGCCAATGAAACGCATCCTTTGGTTCGCCTTCCCCACAATATTATCTATGTGGTCTTTCCAACTGAAGTTGTTCGTAATTTTTACACCCAGGTACCTAGTTCAATTGACAGCCTTGAGAATTATACTATTTATCGAGTAATAGAATTCCATCGGATTTCTTTTGGAACTCATGTGGATCACCTCACACTTTTCGTTATTTAGCGTCAACTGCCACCTGCCACACCATACAGCAATATTTTCTAAATCGCTTTGCAACTGATACTGGTCTTCGGATGACCTTACTAGACGGTAAATTACAGCATCATCTGCGAACAACCTAAGAGAACTGCTCAGATTGTCACCCAGGTCATTTATATAGATCAGGAACTGCAGAGGTCCCAGGACGCTTCCCTGGGGAACACCTGATATAACTTCAGTTTTACTCGATGATTTGCCGTCTATTACTACGAACTGCGACCTTCCTGACAGGAAATCACGAATCCAGTCGCACAACTGAGACAATACCCCGTAGGCCCGCAGTTTGATTAGAAGTCGCTTGTGAGGAACGGTGTCAAAAGCTTTCCGGAAATCTAGAAATACGGGATCAACTTGAGATCCCCTGTCGATAGCGGCCAGTACTTCGTGCGAATAAAGAGCTAGCTCCGTTGCACAAGAACGATGTTTTCTGGAACCATGCTGATTACGTATCTATAGATCGTTCCCTTCGAGGTAATTCATAATGTTTGAATACAGTAAATGCTCCAAAACCCTACTGCAAACCGACGTCAATGATATAGGTCTTTAGTTCGATGGATTACTCCTACTACCCTTCTTAAACACTGGTGCGACCTGCGCAATTTTCTAATCTGTAGGCACTGATCTATCGGTGAGCGAGCGCTTGTATATGATTGCTAAGTAGGGAGCTATTGTATCAGCGTAATGTGAAAGGAACCTAATCGGTATACAATCTGGACCTAAAGACTTGCCCGTATCAAGCGATTTGAGTTGCTTCGCAACTCCTAAGGTATCTACTTCTAAGAAACTCATGCTAGCAGCTGTTCGTGTTTCAAATCATGGAATATTCCATTCGTCTTCCCTGGTGAAGGAATTTCGGAAAACTGCGTTCAATAACTCCGCTTTAGCGGCACAGTCGTCGGTAACAGTACCATGGGCACAGCGCAGCGAAGGTATTGACTACGTCGTGCCGCTTGTGTACTTTACATACGACCAGAATTTCTTCGGATTTTCTACCGAATTTCGAGACAATGTTTCTTTGTGGAACCTATTAAAGGCATCTCGCATTGAAGTCCGTGCCAAATTTCACGTGTCTGTAAATTTTAGCCAATCTTCGGGATTTCGCGTTCTTCTGAACTTCGCATGCTTTTACCGTTGCCTCTGCAACAGCGTTCGGACCTGTTTTGTGTACCATGGGGGATCAGTTTCATCTCTTACCAATTTATGAGTTATGAATCTCTCAATTGCTGTTGCTACTATATCTTTTAACTTGAGCCACATCTCGTCTACATTTACATAGTCAGTTCGGAAGGAATGGAGATTGTCTCTTAGGAAGGCTTCTAGTGACACTTCATCCTCTTTTTTAAATAAAATTATTTTGCGTTTGTTTCTGGTGGATTTGGAAGAAACGGTATTGAGACTAGCTACGACAACCTTGTGATCACTAATCCCTGTATCAGTCACGATGCTCTCTATTAGCTCTGGATTGTTTGTGGCTAAGAGGTCAAGTGTGTTTTCGCAACCATTTTCAATTCGCGTGGGTTCGTGGACTAACTGCTCGAAATAATTTTCGGAGAAAGCATTTAGGACAATCTCGGAAGATGTTTTCTGTCTACCACCGGTTTTGAACAAGTATTTTTGCCAACATATCGAGGGAAGGTTGAAGTCCCCACCAACTATAACCGTATGAGTGAGGTATTTATTTGTTACGAGAGTCAAATTTTCTCTCAACTGTTCAGCAACTATATCATCGGAGTCTGGGAGTAGGTAGAAGGAGCCAATTATTAACTTAGTTCGGCTGTTAAGTATAACCTCCACCCATACCAATTCGCACGGAATATCTACTTCGACTTCACTACAAGAAAAACCACTACTGACAGACACAAACACTCCACCGCCAATTCTGACAGTTCACAAATACACGTGCCGTGTGTGGAAGAGAATTACAAGTTGAATGCAATACTGTGACGTGAGAGGCAACACGTGAGGACGCAGAATGTCCATGACGTACCGTTGTGACATTACGACCCCCTCGATCATTACTAGCCGTCACCTGAAGTCATAATCAATGGCACCCACACTTTGACGCTAGCAGCAACATCGCTGTGGCTCTCCAAAACATTAGAAGAATGGGGACCTCTCCCCAGGGCACTGCCATACTTGCCAAAGGTGGTCATCTGACGTACTGCAGAGTGCAGAACCGCGATGCATCGCTAAACACAGTACAACGCCATTCATCGGCAGTTTGTACTACCTGGTCACGATACCACTCCAGACGCAATCGTTTTTTCAATGTTGTTGATTGCAGTCCATGCGTGGGATGGTTACTCCATACTCTGGCTGTGGCTAGTCTCAAATCAATATTGCGGAAAGACACACTATTGCAAGAAGTCGATTGGTTGTTCTAGGGTGGCAGGCGCAGTTGTAAAGGGGTTACGATGTGTTTTGTGTACAGTACGGCAGTTCTTCTTTATGGTGGTCACACCTGATCGACTGGAACCTTGACGAGGGCGCCTGCCATCACATTCCCATGCATTCCCACATTGGGCCACTGTCATTTCCGAAATTCCCTACAAATCTGGATATTTCACGATTCGACCTGCCGGCCAAATGGAGACCACAATGAATCTCCTTTTCAAAGTCTGTCAGCTGCTGATAACGCAGTATCATAACAGAATGTGGCATCTCCATGTCCTTCACAGTGACCACTCAATATCTGATGACGTTAACACCACTTATATATCCTAGGGGGCGTGGTAACAATACTGAATACGAACTACATTAATGCTTACAGTTGGCCATTCTGTCTGTCACAGAGAACTGCAACTCTAATTATGTACAGACCAGCCGATGGTGTGTACGTGTACAAAATCACCTTGACATCTAATCACATCTCCTGCGCAATTCACGTTTTTGTCGGGCAGTGTAATGTCGGATGACAGCAATAAAGTATATTAGGTGCAGAGAACATACGAGGGCTTTTGAAACTCAATGTACCCACTCCACGTGAGCAGATCATCTAGTAAAAGAAAATCGCTAGTCAACTTGGATAAAAATAGACAGGATGATGTTACAAAAGTAAGGCAATGGTCACTCTCCAGAAGAGTATTTCATTCAAAGGGCATGAATACAATTGAAAACATGCCAAATGAAAAAAGGAACAACAGAAGGCCAATATTTTCACTAACACACACTTATCATAAAAAATACCAATGAAAAAATAATGAGAAAGAGAATAAAGGAAGGAAAATTTTTAAAAAATACAGTAATAAATGAAAGATGTTTTACACCCAACCACCCAACCACCCACTCACCCACCTACACACACACACACACACACCCACCCACCCACCCGCACATACACACACACAAAAGCGCGCACGCATGCGGCTAAAGCAAAACCACTATTCAGAAATAAGAAGAAATCCGCCTGGATAAACTTCCGTAACAACCTCAACAAAGAGTTACTCAGCCCAGCCATTTGGCTACGAACTGAGTTTAGACATTGAGCGGTTGACATCCAAAGGGGTCCTGCTGTGAGAAGAAATGTCATTCCAGACCAAGGTCGCCGGATCTCTTACCAATTGAGAACGTTTGGAGCCTCATGAGCAGGGCCCTCCAACCACCTCAGGATTCTGACGATATAACGTGCAAGTTGGACAACAGTTGACACGATAACCCTCAGTAGAACACCCAAAAACTCTATCAATCAATCCCAAGCCGAGTAAGCAGAAGGCCAGAGGTGTACCAACGTATTATTGACTTGCTCAATTTGCGAAACTTTTTCTCTTGAATAGCTGATCCAATTTTTTCTGAAATTGTAATCGTATGTTTGTCTGCACATGTACATCACATCTACGGATTTCCGTCCCATTCAGATAACTCCTTCGTGGTTGGTTGGTTGATTTGGGGGAGGGGACAAAACAGAGAAGTCACCAGTCCCATCGGATTAGGGAAGGATGGGGAAGCAAGTCGGCCATGCCCTTTTAAAGGAACCATCCCGGCATTGGCCAGAAGCGATTTAGGTAAATCACGGAAAACCTGAATCAGGATACCCGGACACGGTTCTAAACCGTCGTCCTCCCGAATGCGAGACCAGTGTGCCACCTTGATCGGTTCCTTCGTGGTGCGTTGTCTTTTTCTTTTTTTATTAGATTGTTTTTGGAACAAAAGAACTGATATCCCCGAATGGAAGACATCACGAATAGTGCCAACAGGAAAACATTATAAGTAACCTAATGAATGAATCTTGGACAGATCAATAACGCTCTTGAGCTGTGTCAAAAAGTCTTGAAAAATATGATGAAACATGTGCTTGAGTGGTGATATTAGCGCCATAGCCTATTCACAAAAACGACTTTTTGTTTTAAGAGATGACATGACACAAAAGAAAAACAAATAACATTAGTAACCTACATTCTGATGAGTTTCAACCGCAATGACTACGTCATTGCTGTCTTTACTGAAAAACATTGTATATTATAATGTTACCACTGGCTTTTAAAATACGGAAACAGAATATTATCGTTAACTTCGTGAGCAAAACTTATTCACTTAATTTCTCATAGATCACCGGCAGCAAAAGTTGGAAATGGTTGTGATTGACCGAGGGCGAGAAGTATAATGCTATCCCAGGGATCTTTCTTATCTCTCCTGCTTTTTACTATATTTACATTACACGTATACGACAATTTGTCACAAGATTTAGGAGTTTATAGTACATCGAGAACTGGTAAATTTATTTAACGAAGAGGTAACTTTTATGGCGGCCTGCAGAAGATGGATTAAGCTGAGTCTTATGAGTTATAATTCAAACCAGTGGTCATTATTTTGGACTGAGCATCGCCTACAGAGTTTGATGGAAGACACTTGTTGCAGAAGCACTCGTGGACTGCTTGAAGTCCTCCAATATACTGCGTGCTAACAAGGATGCCAACTGGGGAGCGAATATGGTGAAGGAGGTGGGTAAGGTTAGTGTTTAACGTCCCGTCGACAGCGAGGTCATTAGAGACAGAGCACAAGCTCCTATTGGGGAGAGATGAAGAAGGAAAGTGGCCGTGTCCTTTCGAAGAAACCATCCCAGCATTTGCCCTAAGCGATTTTGGGAAATCACGGAAAATATAAATCAGGATGGCATCCGCACGTTTGAGCCATTGTTCTCCCGAATGCGAAGCCAGTGTGCTACTCACTGCCCTATCCCGCTCGTTGAGAATATGGACAGTAGACTAAGACTAAATTGTGCCTCAGTATGTCCATGGATTGATTACACTTGTCTTTGATTTGGGTCAGTTCCAGGCAAACGTCTAAGATGTCACTACACCTGGTAGGGGTCTAGGGATTTCAAAGACAGCCATTATTGCTGGCAGATTTACCCTCACCTACTTTCACTGGGATTTTCCCACCCATTCCCCATCCCCACCACCCAGTTCAAGACGGCTGGCTTTCGAACTGCCCACAGTCATCCTCACTCCAACCCTCACATCTCTGATATTACAATCTAAGATAGAGGAAATAGCTCACCTGGACTAAGTAAAAATTGCAGAATGTTCAAAATGCAAAAGGGCACTTGGCTGAAGTTAACATGGCAGGATGTTAAAAAAAATCCAAGACAACCTGCATGTACAAAGTCAAAAGGTTGGGAAATTCAAAAATGCAAGATCCCACTTGTCCTTAATTAAAATGGCATTGCAGCTAGAAGGTTCTGGCACTATGTTTGAAATCCATCACAAGCTTTGATACATTTAATGTCTAAGCGATTGCAGCACAGTTGGCCTAACGCAAATAATTAACACCACCCCGACCAGCACCGCCACAACCACTGTCAGACATGTGTGTCACATTATCAGGACTAGGAGGGTTGTTTTATTTACTTAAACAATTAGAGATTTTTTATTTAGCTATTAAACAATTACACTGAAACAAGTGTAGGCATAGGGATGTTACATTATAACACTGAAGCGTGGACGTTTGTATTTAAATAATTTGGCTTTTTATTATTAACAATTATACTATCACCGATTAGACACAAAAGACTGCAGCATCAACAAGCAGGCAACACAGGTTAGACGTAACGTTTTAAGAATAATGTCGAGGAGAAGAGTTGGTGTGTTGTGTTTAACACTGTTATTCAATGAGTCCACTGGTATCATAAAAATACACTAAAGTTCTCAAGTAAATCTTCCAGAAAATTAAGTCAAGGAAAGACTATAAACTGTATTCCGTCTGTCTACAATTTTAATTATTTGCCTATAAACTATGCGGAAATCGGCAACACAGACCCCAATGTAAGTATCACACAGAAATGTGATATCAAAGCTATCGAGAATGCTGAACTGGGATTTCATTCACATGAATAATGTTTTTACACAGATTTTAAGAAGAAAAGAACAATCGTATCCATTAGATGTAAACCATTTCATACTAAAGTAATTATTGATTTAAGTGCAGTTAATGTAACATGCGTGAAAAAGAAAACTGGAAACTGAAGTCAGAAAAACCAACTGCCACATAAGAAGGTCATAAGTCGGCATAGCAAGATGAAGATATTGCAGATGTGTAGGTAAGCTCACAAATTACCTTAAACAAAAATCTGGATACAACCGAGGAGCACAATAAATATCAGCATTCACTGTAAATTCCAATGGAAACCAGCTATACGCTGGAATATTAAAAAATGATAAATTAAAGAGCATTTACTGTTTCACAAAGAAATCTGTTTGTAAATCCCCATTCCCGTTAGGGACTGCTTTAAAAAGGAATTTTACATTGTATCTAAATGTTTCGGATTGGACATTGTGCACCTAACAATAGAAACGTCATCTGTAGAATTGAAAACCAATAGAATAACTATATTTAACAATCAGTGTGTCCACTGATATCGTGAAAATATATGTAAGTTGACAAGTATACCTCCCAGACTACTGAGACTAAGAAAAGAATACAAACTATGTTCTCTCTGCCCATAATTTTAATTATTTGCCTGTAAGCTAGGCAGAAATCCTTAAGACAAAATCTGACATAAGTATTATACAGAATTGTTATATTAAAGCTGGGCGAAGATGCCAAATTAGGATTGGTTTTCCACAAAGAATGTTATTCCCCACATCTGAAGGACGAAGAAACAATGTATAGAACTGACATTAACCATTTCCTATTAAAGAAATGACTCCTTTAAGTGCAATTAATGTATGAAGCGTACAAAAAAAGAAAACTGGAAATGGAAGTCAAGAAAAGAAATAATAATTCACGAAATAATTTGTGCACTAGGCTTACAAATTACAATATAAAATCTGGAAACACATGGGAAATACAAAAACTGTTAGGATTTACTGTAAACACTGATGAAAAGTAGCCATACGCTGCAATACTCACTGAAAAATGATAGATTCGTGAACATCTGCATTATTACGAAAAATCTGTTTCGAGAAGCTTTCACAGATTACCTCATGTTTCCGATTGATGTGTTTATTTCTAAGTATCAAGACTGCTATAAGCATAATGTCAATGCACAATGACAGGTTGATGGTCCTCCACTTATTAAACTGAACTGTAGAATCTGTAAGATGGGACTTTCAGGTGAAATAAAGTATGTGAATTTAAGGTATTACGTCTCTTCTACTTCCTTATCAGAGAAGGCAAAATGTGTAGTCGTTATAGCTCAGCCAGTTGGAGTATAGTAGTGGATAATCTATTTTGTATAACCTATTTTTCTCAGTAAGAACCAGTTACCTTTAAATTTACTTTTCTGCCCAAAAATCAGTTACCTTACTGCTCGAGCTATAGCAACCATACATTTTTATATACTTCAAACTCTCATCACATTCGTTTTTAAAGAATATATGTTAGAACTTCGCAACCCGCAGCACTTTGGGGCAAAATTTATTTCTGAATAAATAGTGCAGCTGCATGCTGAGACAGGTGAAGGTGCATTGAGATTGAGTGACTTTAGGTGTAGGATCATAAATATATCATAGATTGCTGAAGATACCAGTGCAGTCAGGCAGGTGGGCCTTCACAGTGTGTAATGGAGTGGACCACCTGAAGTGTGATTTGGGATCTTGCCGGCAGGCCCTCAGTTTCCTGCTGGTGTGATGGAGTGGAATTTGGACGCTTGATGCAATGCAGTGTGGATGGTGAGGCCAAATCACGATAGCGTAATTGTTGATAATAAAACATGAAATTGTTTAAATGAAAACGTCCCTGCTTTATTGTCATAATGTAACTTCCTTACTGCTACTCTTGCTGCATCATAATCGTGTAAATACTGAAGAAAACATCTCTAATATTTTAAATTAAAAAGAAAAAAAACACTCCTCCTAGTCCTGATAATGTTGCACACATGCGTAATGGCAGTGATGGTGACATCGGTGGTATTTGGGATGATGGTTCTGCAGCAGTTGTTTACATGTTATTGTGATGAATTTTAAACGTAGTGACATAACGTTCTGGCGCGAAAGCCTTTTCACTTAGGGCGAGTTCTTACATTTTTAAATTTCCCATGACTTTAACTTCACACAAGTGTGCTACCTTGGATTTTTAAATAATTGTTCGCTCTTGCCTGTTTAATTTCTCACTGTTTTAACTTACAGAAGTATGCCACTTCCGCCATCTTGGATGGTGGCACAAATGTGTGGGGGAGGAGCAGTGATTACCCTGGACTGTGCTAGAGTCATCCCTCTTGGATTGCGGTGTGGGAAGGCGAGAGATAGGAAAACCTTGTAAATGTAGGTCAGGGGAAAATCTGACCATCCCTAATTCTGGGGTAATGAAGTCTACAGTGGCTAGTGTTCTTTTAGCGAATTAGCCTCTCTACATCTATGTCACAGATGCCCAACTTTAAAATTTTTACTAAAATGGCCTCAGTTCGCACAAGACTAGATATTACAAGACATCTCTATTGTAACAGGGTTGTGCTACAGGTCCAGAAACTGACTCTACAAATGCCTTTCTCCTTTTGTTGTCGCATACATGAATTCTGGTCCACACACAAAGATTACTGTAATAGCAGCCGTCATATTGGGGTCAAATTCAAGCTACTTAAGGAGCTAACGATTATGACAGCTGAGCTTTTGGCTATACAACGAGCCCTTCAATACGTCGAGTATCAGTTTGTTATCCCTTCTGATTCCAGATCAGCGCTAGAACTACTAAGACATCTACACAGCAGACGATCCAGTCATCAAATAGTATATGTCATCATGAATATGATGTTATGGATCATAACTAGGAATCAATAACTTACCATGGAATGGAAAAAGCACCACTTACAAACCTTTAAAATTTGATCAAATTAATATCAGAGAGTTAGGGATCACAAAATAGCAAGAGCCCTCCATGTACAGGGCAGAAATTATGCAAAAGTGAACCAGGTGCTGGTTAATAACATTTGTCTCGCAAAACACCGATGCTCTAGAACACTCAAGGACACTATAAGACGTCTAACCGTTAACGACAGTTGTTACAGAAAACGTTTACATCATGTTGGTCTGGTTTATTCGTATTTACATTGTGCGACTACAATGAAGAAGAGCATGTCAACGACTTTTTTTTTTCTTTAACCCGAAGTGGTACAGTGTTATAATCTGCAACAGCATCTGGTCATCACTGGCTGCTGTTCGCTAACGTATGTAACCGAACTTCTATGCTTGAAAGGCTTGAGAATATGTCGCATTTTACATTACTTTTTAGAGCAGGTCAGATTTTAATGTGATTTTACTGTACTTTTTATGTTGATGTTGAGGTAAAATTATTAAATCTTATGAGTACGTTGCTCTACAATGTGTTAAATCTTATATGTATGATGATGGCTGTGTGTGTCCTAGTGAGATGGGGGGAAAGAAGTTTGAAAACGGTTCGGGCGTGGTAATTTATCTGCGTTTCACATTTAGTTAAGATCCCAACAAGAGCTTTACACTGTGCACTGAATTACATAATGGAATCAGAAGTTCAGAAGTGCTCTCAGAATTTCATTTACAGTGTGCATTTGTGCCGTAATCTCACGCTCTAATGTCATACGATTAGAATCACACGTTTTGGATATGTGGCATCCGTGAGACATTTGTACTGACGTGAACTGGCATTCTGTCGCTGCGTGTATTTTATCCGGTAAAATACTGAAAGAGGTTCTGAACTGACATTTACTCCCTCAGTGAACTTACACGTTGTATGTTCAACAAAACAAAGTTGAACACAGTTTAATGTATTTGTATTCTGAAACGTCCTGGCAGATTAAAGTTGTGTGCCAGACTGGTACTTGAACGTGGGACAATTGCCTTTCTCAGACTATTGCTCTACAGACTGAGCTATCCATGCATGACTTAGGACCCGCCATCACAGCATTACTTCTGCCAGTACGTCATCTTCTACCTTCCAAACTTCACAGAAGTCTTCTGCGTATCTTGTGGGACTGGCACTTCTGGACGAAAGGATACATGGCTAAGCCAGAGCCTAGTGGATGTTTTCCAGAATGAATTTTCATTTTACAGCGGATTACGCTTAGATTTTAAACTTTCTGGCAGATTAAAACCGTGTTCTTGACCGGACTCGTACCTGGAATCGTCGTCTTTCGCGGGCAACTACTCTTCCAACTAAGCTATCCGAGCACGACTCACGACCTTCTTTACTCTGGTCACTATTTCATCTCCCATCCTCTAAAATTCGCAAGAGTTCCCCTGCATGCCTTGTGGGTTCCATTGTGTCAGAGTGAAAATTCATTCTTTTGTGTTTGCGTCCTTTCTCATCATTTATTTCTCTGTTTATTTAATATGGTATAAGAGTTACAATTTTCTTGTATGAGCACCACCAAACAGAAGCGATGAAAGAGTAAATTCTCATATCTTGCACATTATAAAGCAAATATTGGGACACGAAAACAAATCCGCGGTTTTTCTGATTACGTTATAAATATGAAGAACGTCACAGAGGAACACACACAGGAAGATGCTTTTATAGCAGACATAGGTTACAAAGCTCCTGAAAATCGGACTGAGTTCCCAATGAGCACTACACTCATCACAAAAATAGCAACTGATGCGGTTGTTAGAATTCCAGATGTATACAAACGATCGATTGATGAGTATCGTAGCCTCCTACCACGCAACTATGAAGCAATGGAGATAAAATCCATGTTCGGCCATCCATATATCTATTTAGAAAGGTTCTCCTAAAGCGATTAATACAAATGTAGGCATGGTTCCTTCGAAAACGACACACTAATTTCCTTTCCCATTTCCCAAATTATGACTGCGTTTCTAATGGCACATTAAATCCCATTCCTCCTTCCTTCTGAATATTCTTACGTCAGTATTAGAAAACGTAGGCTACTCCTCTTCCTCCTCTGTGATTCGTAATCCACAATGCACGAACATTTCCTATTCCACGATAAATCCTGTGATAATTCGCTCGTAAGTGAAAAGTGAATAAAGACGCATAGTTCAAAAAGACACAAAAATACAAGTAAATTTCGGTTTCTGGGTTTGTATGCGTGTCATTTTCCTAGCACGATATTCATACAACTCTTTGGCTTCATCAAGAATCGAGCGAAGATATCGTCGCTCGCTCTTTGGACTCCATCCAGTAGTGAAACTGAAGACCAACCAAACTTCTATGCCAAACTGTAAAAAATAATAAGTAAAGAAAATTTCCTGTGTCAATACTTTTTATATAAAAATGTCAAAAAAGGCAGTTATTTACATGTAGAAAGAGAGAGCGACGCACACACACACACACACACACACACACACACACACACACACACACACAGAGAGAGAGAGAGAGAGAGAGAGAGAGAGAGAGAGAGAGAGAGCGTTGATATGTTTTTTAACGTGACTTAAGTAAATTGAGCACCTTACTTTAAGCTGAACCTCTGCCCCTGTTAACTAAAGTATCCGTCACTGTTACCTCGACTGCCTCCTTTATTATTCGTACACTGTTCCAGACAATCGGCCTCTGCACCGCAAAGCTAGTATCTTTGTATTTCATTTCGTACTAGCAGGCGAGACGACAGCCTCAGTCGGGCATACCGCTTCCACCAGATTTCGGCATGCGGTATACACGCCGATTTCGGAGTCCCAGATTCACTCAGCATAGTAGATCTTTTAGTTGCGTTGAAGACATTGACATACTTCGGACCCCATACACTTTACGGCTCACCTGTTTGCTCTACTGTCAGCTTCTAACAGTTTGTAGGAACTTCATACCTTGTTATTACGGCTTTTGGGTTTTCAAGATGAGCGAAAGTCGCCTTGTGAGTCATAATGGCTCCTTTCGGCAAACCACCCTGCAGTACAGAAATGGTCCTAAGATGATCACAGTGTGACAGCTTTAAACTGTACGAAGTACGCTGCAGTAGATTCTTAGGTAGCTTTCTTACAGTTAATGTTGGAAGCTGCAATTGTTGATTGACTCTCTGCATTGATTTCTGCGAGCTCTGTAGTAAACCTTTACGCACTTCGTCTTCCCTCGCTGAACGAGGTGACGCAATGTGAAGTCACTGGATTCGTATTTCCGAGGACAGAAGTTCAAATCCCACCCACACAATTTATGTTTTCCATAATTTTTCTAAATCACATAAGGCAAATACCGGAATAGTTCTTCCGAAAGCACACAGCCAATTTCCTTCCCCACACCGAGCGTTTATTACGTTTCTAATGAACTTCTTGTCGACGGGACGTTAAATCTTAATCTCCCTTCGTTTCTTTTGTCTTCTCTCACATTTCGTTGTTTTAACCACAGCAGAAGCAAATCACCCACATTACCATCCAAAGAATTTTTTTAAAAAAAGTTCATGTTTCTCTCTGCTTGATGTGTTCCAGCTAATGTCAAAGTCGAAGCTTCAAATTCCGACTTTGAGATGAGGTAAGGTAATGTATTGATGTCCAGTGCTCCTGAAATTGTAGTATTGTAAAATAGGCTATTAAGCTGCAAGACCCTGTGATGAGATGCCACAAAGGCTTCTCGCTTGAACGCGAGCATTGAGAAGCACGAAAACGGTTTTCACTGTATATACAGACTGAGGGCCATACCTGCAAACGACCATCCCACCCGCCCATCCCTCAGAGTACGATACCTTCTACATTTACATCTACATGATTACTCTGCAATCCACATTTAAGTGCTTGGCAGAGGGTTCATCGAACCACAATGATACTATCTCCCTACCATTCCACTCCCGAACAGCGCGCGGGAAAAACGAACACCTAAACCTTTCTGTTCGAGCTCTGATTTATCTTATTTTATTTTGAGGATCATTCCTACCTATGTAGGTTGGGCTCAACAAAATATTTTCGCATTCGGAAGAGAAAGTTGGTGACTGAAATTTCGTAAATAGATCTCGCCGCGACGAAAAACGTCTTTGCTTTAATGACTTCCATTCCAACTCGCGTATCATATCTGCCACACTCTCTCCCCTATTACGTGATAATACAAAACGAGCTGCCCTTTTTTGCACCCTTTCGATGTCCTCCGTCAATCCCACCTGGTAAGGATCCCACACCGCGCAGCAATATTCTAACAGAGGACGAACGAGTGTAGTGTAAGCTGTCTCTTTAGTCGACTTGTTGCATCTTCTAAGTGTCCTGCCAATGAAACGCAACCTTTGGCTCGCCTTCCCCACAATATTATCTATTTGGTCTTTTCAACTCAAGTTGTTCGTAATTTTAACATCCAGGTACTTAGCTGAATTGACAGCCTTGAGAATTGTACTATTTATCGAGTAATCGAATTCCAACGGATTTCTTTTGGAACTCATGTGGATCACCTCACACTTTTCGTTATTTAGCGTCAACTGCCACCTGCCACACCATACAGCAATCTTTTCTAAATCGCTTTGCAACTGATACTGGTCTTCTCGCAGGGTTTCATCAAGATTGAAAGATATATTCCTCCATTTCCAAATTAAGAATGCGCGTTACCGCACTCATTGAAGATGACTTGGCGGAAACTACTGCAGGTTACTGCTGCCACTGTTCATTTTCGTAAAACTGTATTTCGTCACTGTGCAATAGTGAGCGCGCTTTACAATACGATGCTCCTCGCACCTCTAAGACGCTTACGGACTTGTTCAGCGGCGTTAGTTAGCATCTGAGGTGCGTAGTGTCAGTGTGACACAGTGAAGACAAGAGCCGATAGTGGAGGCGATAGTGCGGCAGGGACGGCTCGAGCAAATATTGCGCGCCCGAGCGGCGCTCAGGCGGGCCGCGATTGGCCGGCGGCGCGCCCCTCCACCTGGCGCTCGGCGCACGTCCTTTAAAAGTGGCCGTCTGCGGGTGCGGCGCGCAGTTGCATATTCATATCGAGCGCGCTACACACGCGGCGACAGTGCGTAGCCCGAGTGTCAATGTGCGTTTGTCGGCGGACGATCCCCACCTGACGAGCTGCGCCCCCACGCCCCACGCCATGGCGAGTAACGACGCGGACGCAGCGGCCGCTGCCCACAGGTACGTGAAAGCCTGCCACTGCCACGTGCTCGCCTGTGTTTCGGCGGGAAAGCCGGCGGTAGGCGGCGGGCGGCAGGCGGCGGCAGCACGTGGGCCGTGGGGGCTGCGGTGCGCCGCCCCCCAGCGCTACACACATACGTATGCTAATGGCCCGTCTGACATTCGGCTCCTAATCTCTGACTCACAGACAACTGCCGATTATTATTCTGGGAGTGTAGAGACAGCCGGGACAACCATTCTATTTTGTTACTTCTGGCGTCTATTCTCTTTCCGCTCATTTTCCCCGTGAACACGAAACTGAAAATCCGGGTGTATGATAAAGTAGAACTGACTACATAAGCAATTATGATTATATGTTAGTGTATGTTCAATTCAGTCTGTGAATTTGGACGAAAAATCTCATTTTGTAGACTCTACCATTCGTCTGGGAAAGGACCGCATCTAAGTCTGCAGAGACACACACAGCTGTCTATTCCAGTCACACGAATTTGTCGACGAATCACTGTGACCACTTCTGACGGTAGATAACCGATACCGAACGCCTTTCATGGGATCAAACGACACATGAAGACAGTGTTAATGTTCTGTTTCCGCCACAGCATTGTACCTACTAACACATTCGTAAAAAATAATAAGAACATATTTCCTCTGAGTTTCGAAAATTTCTTGATGTAAGGGATTACTTTTGTCTTCAATAATGATGAATAGAAAGTGGAACTGCCGCTGTTTCTGTTAGTTGTGAATTTACGAGTTTATCTAGATTTTCTTTTCTACCCGAAAAGAGAATTCCATCACTACAATGAAAATAGAGGCAAATCATTAGCGGACTGATAAAATTATAGGTACCTTATTTTGAGGCATGTTCAAAAAAACAAAATAGAACGCTTATCGAGCGAAGTATCTGTTCATTCCTGCTGTATTCGATAATGTTTTCCTCGACACTTTTCACAGAAAGCGTGAATTTTTTGGAATACTTTTCTGTGTAGAGGCTTCTCGAAATAGTTTACTATATTTCCGTAAGCCTAAGAAAACGAACTCAGATTTTGGACTTATACACTGTAAAGAATTACACGCAAACACCCTTTTTTCGCCTGTTTATTCCGACAGCTTCCTTGCTTGAACGCACATGCCATGCCTCATGTGTCTTCCACATGTTTTCGTGCGCGGCCTCTAATACTGCCAACAGAGGGAATCATTGTCACCAGTCTATAACTTTCATCTTCATTACACTTGTTAGGTGGAGTTAGGTGATTATAAATAGCAAACTGTACCCAAACATAGAAATTAAGAACCGATTAAAATTACGTGTTAAGTCATACACGCTTACTCATGCCTTGGTTGTGTTAAAACAATTGCCGGCCAGTGTGGCCGAGCGGTTCTAGGCGCTTCAGTCTCGAACCGCGTGACCGCTACGGTCGCAGGTTCGAATCCTGCCTCGGACATGGATGTGTGTAATGTCTTTAGGTTACTTAGGTTTAAGTAGTTCTAAGTTCTAGGGGACTGACGACCTCAGATGTTAAGTCCCATAGTGCTCAGTGCCATTTGAACATTTTTTTTGTTAAAACAATTATGATAGCTTCCGTAACACTTCGAATACGAGCACTTTTCCTGGATGTCCTGTTAAACAGAACTGTAGGCAGACATTTGGCTCCTTCTCAGGTCACAAGTAAAAGCCATGATATCTGCTCCACCGCATTGGCTACAGCTCCGCTAGGACTTACATGGGTTTGGAGGAGGAAGTGATAGCGTCGCCAACATTGTTCAAAATGGTTCAAATGGCTCTGAGCACTATGGGACTTAACTTCTTAGGTCACCAGTCCTCTAGAACTTAGAACTAATTAAACCTAACTAGCCTAAGGACGTAACACACATCCATGCCCGAGGCTGGATTCGAAACTGCGACCGTAGCGGTCGCGCGGTTCCAGACTGTAGCGCCTAGAACCGCTCGGCCACCGCGGCCGGCGCCAACATTGTGCCATATGCCTGACGCCATTTCGAAAAAACCAGGAAGATAGACGACACGTGTCAGAGCAGTAGCTCATTTTCCGCGAGACACGGTTAGTATTAAAATTGTAAGATGCCTGATACTGAATGATTAAGAAAGCAACAGAATGATATCCTCAGAAATATTCGGCCAGTCAGGCAGCCGCGACTTTTGTTCACAAACATGTACTGTGTTCCTTTGGAGAGCTGTCAAAGAAATTTATTGAATACGAAACGCACATACCACGCCAGTCGAAGTTGGAGTCTGTGGAACGCAAGCAGCGCATGTAAGCGCTACACTGTATTGCTTCCTCCGCTCACAAGCACGTCTGGATAAGGGGAGATAAGTGATTTTGACAGTTTTCTGAACAAGTTTACTAGCAGTTCTGGTTATTCTGAGCTTCTTGTCTTAGCAACAGAACATCGAACGACAGTGTGGTAAACGCAACTGATGACAATTGACACGCTTTCGGTTTCAGCGCTTCGGCCACCATTAGCATCTTTCACTGGATTTTGTGGACCGAAATATTGTGGCACCTGTGAGGCGAGGAGCCCGTGACCTTCCGCACAGCACTCGCAGGTGACTACCGGTATTATCGTGCTCCCGCGCCGAGGTTAACCAGCAGGCCAGGTAGCGGCGCAGGTCAATTCAGGGGTCCTTTCTCCTGGAAATGGCTCCACAGCCAGCCTTGTGTTGTGCCGACGGCCAGGGCGTTCCCGCCACTGCCCCCGCAAGCAACAACTCTTTCTTCCGAACTGCAACACTTGGACACTTGTAGCTCTACGCGAATCTTCCAATTATTATCTCGGAAATTAACTGCTGTATGATTCTCCAGTGGGTAGCTGAAGCATTTCTGTCCTGCGGGACTCGAGCGCAACAGCCTCAGGAGGTCTGATCAGCTAAGCGTTTAGTTGAACAGTTTGCGTTCCTGAGATTCGTTCAGAGTGAACCATTTCCAGCACACTGTAAACGCACGCCGACCAGGTGACATTTCCCTAAAAATGCTGAGACTGTCCCGATAAACTAATCTACATGTGCTATTTGCGAACACGAGTAATAAAATTTACGTTCTAAATCATACGTTTGTAATCGGTGAAAAAATGAATTCCGATCAAAAATGGATTAACAAAACAATCGATAAAGAGAATCACTGTGCATCAGCTCTCTTAAATGCCAGACGAGTTGACTCTTTTGCTTCTCCTCATACCGAGTGAGATGGTGCAGTGGTAAGGATCTGGACTTGTGCACGGGAGGATAGTGGTTCAAATCTCCGTCCGGCCATCCAGATTAAGGCCCTCTGTGATCCCCCTAAATCATGAAAGGCGAATGTCGAGATGCTACCTACGAAAGGGAATGGCGGAATTCCTTCCCCAATTCGAGCTCGTGCTCTATATCTATTGACTCGTCGTCGACAATACGTTAAACCTTAATAGCCCTTCAAATGGGTCTGAGCACTATGGGACTTAACTTCTGTGGTCATCAGTCCCCTAGAACTTAGAACTACTTAAACCTAACTAACCTAAAGACATCACACACATCCATGCCCAAGGCAGGATTCGAACCTGCGACCGTAGCAGTCCCGCGGTCCCGGACTGCGCGCCTAGAACCACTAGACCACCGCAGCCGGCTAATAGCCCTTCCCTTCTCCTTATAGTCACATCTAAATGACAGAAATTAATATCTTCGGAATTACTCTGCCTTTTTACCTCTCAAGGAAGGCAATGTTAGGTTCCCACAAATCACTTCCACCAGATGGATGTTCTACATCTACATGCATGCATGTACACTGGTGCCCAAAATTAAAGCAACAGACGGAAATTTTGCAAGGTTGCTTTTATTTTGCCACAAAACAGTACAAACAGGTAATAGCAAAGTGGAAACAATGTCAAGAATTCAGTACGTAAACAACTGCAACATGCATAACGGTAGAAAAAAATGTTCTTTGTTTTTTTAAACTTAACGGATTTACACATACAACTGATTAATGTGCCCAGTATGGGGTGTGACCACCTCTGGCAACAATACAGGTCCGACAACGACGGGGCATGCTGTGAATGATGTCATCAGTCTCATTTTGAGGTAATAACGCGCATTCTTCCTGCAAAGTTGCCGTCCGGTGTGGCCGAGCGGTTCTAGGCGCTTCAGTCTGGAACCGCGCGACCGCTAAGGTCGCAGGTTCGAATCCTGCCTCGGGCATGGATGTGTGTGATGTCCTTAGGTTAGTTAGGTTTAAGTAGTTCTAAGTTCTAGGGAACTGATGACCTCAGCTGTTAAAAGACCCATAGTGCTCAGAGCCGGTTGAACCTGCAAAGTTGCTCGCAGTCTTGGAGAGTGGTTGGTGGATTCTGATGTGACACAAGCCGTCCCTCTAGTGCTCTATGGGATTCAAATCGGGAGAGCGAGCAGGCCACGCCATCCGTGCAATATCTTCCGTTTCCAAGAAAACATCAACCACCCGTGCTCTATGAGGTCGAGCATTATCGTTCATCAGTACGAAGCCTGTCCCCACAGCACCTCGCAACAGCCGCAAATGAGGTCCTAAGATCTCGTCACGATACCTGACAGCAGTTAAACCTTGCTTATTCACCCGTGCAGTTTCATGAAGTGGGGGTTCGAGTGGTAAGCATAATACCTGCCTACTCCATTACGGATCCTCCTCGATGTCGGTCTCTTTCCACAATGTTTGGGTCCCGAAATCGTGTTCCACACTCCCTCCAGATACGAATCCATCGAGCATCACTCTGCAAACTAAATCGGGGATCATCTGTGAAAACAACATTGTCTCACTGTTAGACCGTCTAGGTGGCATGTTGACGATTCCACTCTAGACGTTCCCTTCTGTGAAGACGCATCAGAGACAGACAAACAGCAGGTCTCTGGCAGTAAAGGCCATTTTGCCAAAGCCTTCTGCACACCGCTTACCTCGGTGCAACTTGTACAGTGGACGCTGCGAGTTCACATGTCAATTGCCGTGGAGTACTAAGGCGGTACTGTCTTGCCCCTACCGCCAAATAACGGTCCTCTCTTCTGAAGTCAAACGTGGTCGGCCCTGCCCTGGTCTTCAGGTTACAGATTCGGTCTTTATAAACTGTCGCTACATCCGAGAAACAACAGAACGATTCACATTAAGCGATCGGGCCACATCAGTTTGTGACTATCCTACTTCCTTTCTTTCTATGGCCCTCCACCGCAGAGAGTCTGGTAGGCATCTTCTCTGTGCCGTACTGCATCGTCTGTGACACTGTACACAGAGATTGTGGCCGTGGGACTACGCGGCAAACACTACCTCGTTTCATAGATGTCCTGACGTCATCGATGGTATGGTTTTCCGTTGACCGGAATGCCATCTTCCATGCAAACTACGATCGTACGGACATCTGGTTGACAGTCTGTTTGATTATATCGTGAATTAGACACAGGACAGAGAAACAGCGGTTTGTTGCTTTAATTTTGGACACCAGTGTAGTCGCGAGTGACATTTATTGTTGACAGCACAAACTTGTTCACAAAGAATAGTCGCATCCATTCAATGAGCACAAGATAGAGAAATGATCTCTATGCTGCAAACACATCCTTAACTATCGTACAAAAAAGTAAGGAGGAGTTTGCAAGATATAGGTTCCGATTTCTTATACAGTAGCTGAGGTAAACCGAGGTTTCCAGATCCAAGCAGAAGGCTTTCCTCTTGAGGTATCCCGTATGTTTACTGCAGGAACACTTTAGGTACACTCAGATGTGCTAACGTCAAACAAATCTATAAATGTTACATAATGGTCTCATTGAGTTATTAGAATTCTGAGTTACTAAAATACGCTGGGAAGAATGAGAGTTGTTCCACAAAGAAGATAAAAGGATTGTTTGCCTGATCCCCTTCTTGAGTTTTTGGAGGTTTTCCGTAATAATTCTACATGAATTCTGGTAATGGTTACTACTACTCTTAGACCATTGCAGACACCTTCCTCTCCCGTCACTCATTGTTAACGACTTACTGTAAAATGAAGTTTTTAAATAATATTTTATTCATACAATAATTACTTCATTTCAGTGTTACTTTCAGTCTGGCTTTTTGTAACCACGTATTATATTATTATGCCTAGTTGTGTGTTTTCTGTAACATTGTGTCACTAACAGAGAACTGAGAACTGACTTCACGTTCCACATCTATCTCTGTGACCATCAACATCTATACATTACATCTACATCTACGTCTACACGGCTACTCTGCAAATTATTAAGTGCCTGGCAGAGGGTTCATCGAACCACCTTCACACTAATTCTGTATTATTCCACCTTCGAACAGCGCACAAAAAAAAAAAAACACCTATATCTTCCCGTGTGAGTTCTGATTTCCCATATTTTATTATGATAATAGTTTCTCCCTATGTAAGTCGGCGTCGACAAAGTATTTTCGCATTCGGAGGAGAAAGCTGACGATTGAAATTTCGTAAGAACATCCCGCCGTAACGAATAACGCCTTTGTTTTAATGATTCCCATCCCAAATCCTGTAGCATGTCCGTGAAACTCTCTCCCCTATTTCTCCATGATACAAAACGCGCTGTCCTCCTTGATGTACTCCGTTAATCCTATCGGGCGAGCATCCCTCACTGCACAGCACTACAAAAGAGGACGGACAAGCGTAGTGTAAGCAGCCTCTTGCGCCTGCTACGTTTTCTAGCAATAAAACGCAGTCTTTGGTTTGCCTGCCCCACAACATTTTCTATGTGTTTTTTCCAATTTAAGTTGTTTGTAATTGTAATTCCTAGGCATTTAGTTGAATTTAAAGCCTTTAGCCGAAATCACTGAGTAAATCCTTCAACGATATGATAATGGTAATCCAATAAGAAACGAATGACCTCACTGCCATCTGTAAGGCAGCAGGAGCTGTCATCAATGTGGTTTATCTCACAGCTTTTTTCTGCATAGAAGAGAATAGAAATGGAAATAAAAGTTTCATATCGCCACAGAGAGTTCTGTATGTCTCTCAGTTTCTCGTTCTGGAGCTTTATCTTCGTGAGAATAACGGACCAGACTAGAATCGTATGGAAGAATACGGCCAACTTTGTCTGCGTTGTATAAGGACATAGCTAACATTCTATAACAAGACTGATGATACCAGAGATAATCCTCGTCGAATTCCGAGGCTTACTGAAGCTCCTTACAGCTGCCAAAAGCGTTCGTGGTCGATTTGCTATTAATACTAACTACTTTAGTAATGGCAGAATGTGATAAACATTATCACGATTCCATTCGCGTCAGTTGTGATACTTTCTACCAGTTTATTTCCTTTCCTCGAAAAAAGAAAGATAGTGTGCTCAAAGCCAGGTCGTTAAGGACTACGTGTTCCTTCTGCCTTACAACTGGCGTCTTTTCAGCAAATACTCTGAGATAGTCACTGGGCCTTGTTTCTCTCCATCGTGTCAGTCAGAGAATTTTGTTAACGTGTTGTTGATCTGGAGCTGTTGGTAATCTTTCTACATATTTAGTATTGCCTCGTGTTGTAGGCAGTTCGCCACGGTGTAGCAGTAGTGGCCTCTAGCTTGCGGACGTCGGATTTTCCGTTATAATGTAGATATAGGCACACATCCATTCTGTGGTAGTTTGCTACGACTATTGTCAAAGTAATTCACGATATGAGATAGAATAAGAGTCAGTAAACTTCGTAGCTTGAAATGACAATCACATGTTTTTCACGTAATCTGTTATATGCACTGGTGTGGAAAGCAGCGTAAAAATCAAGTCATGTCAGGTGCCACGCAGGTCTATTCGTTTCCCCGATACTTTGATAGGAACTGGTTCAGGATAGCCTACCTTTCGTAAGTAAGTAGGAGCTTAATGTTTTTAGAAGAATAGATTACCAAGCTTTTGATAGACATGTACATAGTGGAACAGTTCATGATAGAGAAAGGACTCTCCATAGTATACAGTCACGTAAAGAAACTTTGAAAGAAACAGTCAGTACGCAATAGGTATAAAACAAATCGTAGGGTTATAGATAGGGAGATGCTAAATGAAACGCGTTTGGCTCTCAAAAGAGCACTGGGTGAAACCGTCAGCGACAACCGCAGCAGACCCGTACCGAAAGAGCTCTCAAGGAATCCGAAGAAATACGACTCATAAATAAAAACTGTCACTGGCAGCAAAGTTAGAGTCTGGAGAGCCAAAATTAAAAGTAGCAAACCATAAACAGAATTACTCAACTTCGTTTTCTAATGTTCCGTTACAAAGAAAAGTCAAGGCATACTGTCTCAGTTTAAGTTTCGCACCACGTAAAATTAGCAATACAGATATCAGTGTCAATGGCTTTGAATAAAATCATTAAATTTGAATAAGATCCCCTGAGCTTGATGGAATCTCTGTCAGAGTCTGTATTAACATCTCAGCTATATTTATTTAATCGTATCAGAAGCATCAAAATATTGCATACAGTGCATGTGCTTGGGCGTAATCCCTGAGGTGGTTTGTAGTGTGCTCTTGTCGGAAACACCACAGATCGGTTCGTCTGATAATCCCCATTTATTCACGTTGCTTCAGGTTCTTGCAACTCTGGAACGCAGTCTGCTCAAAGACCTTCATATGTTCCACACCCCTGTATACCCTCGGTAAAGTTCTTTCTTTGGTATATACCAATCCCAGAGGTGGACTTTCTTTCTTTTCATATTTCTACTCTGTTTTTTACGGTTTATTAATGACATATTCTGTTTTATTAAGGAAATTCCTCCTCGATCTAAGTCCACGACGGGCTGGTTGGTATCCAAAAGGGGATAGGCTGTAGATGAAAACGATTTAGACTTTTCCTT
Source organism: Schistocerca serialis cubense (assembly GCF_023864345.2). Lineage (NCBI taxonomy): Eukaryota > Metazoa > Arthropoda > Insecta > Orthoptera > Acrididae > Schistocerca > Schistocerca serialis. The sequence goes on from NC_064640.1 coordinate 32,063,294, forward strand.
TTCGTCTGAATTACCCCTTTCTTAATCATAATACTCCGTAGATCTCTCGAATAAAAAGTTTCCCAGTAGCTGGAAGAAAGCTTTAGGACATACCAGTCCACAAGAAGAGCAGGAAAAGTGATCCACAAACCTTCCGACCAATATAACTGACATTCATCTTTTTAGAGTCTTAGCACATATTCTGAGCTCGATCGTAATGAAGTATCTGGAACATAATGACTTCTCCGTGCCACCCACCATGGATTCCGTAAACATCGGTCACGCGACACCAAACTCGCTCTTTCTCACATGATATTCTGAAAGGCACGGATCAAGACAGTGAAGTATACGAAGTAATTTTTTATTTGCAAAATCATTTTACGCAGTATTACACCGACTCATATTAACGAAAGTGCGATCACATTCAGTATTATAGAAAATTTGTGACAGGTTCAAAATGGCTCTGAGTACTATAGGACTTAACTTCTGAGGTCATCAGTCCCCTAGAACTTAGAACTACTTAAATCTAACTAACCTAAGGACATCACACACATCCATGCCCGAGGCAGGATTTGAACCTGCGACCCTAGCGGTCACGCGGTTCCAGACTGTAGCGCCTAGAAACGCTCGGCCACCACGGTCGGCTTTGTGACAGGAATGAAGATTTCTTGGAAGGGAGGACGCAGCATGTCATCTTGTACAGATGCGCTGCCCGTCTTAGAATATTGTTGAAGCGTGTGTCAACAACACCCAATAGGATTAGTAGGCGAAATTGTACGTATACGTATAAGGACAGCAAGAACGGTCACAGATTTGTTTGACCCACGGCAGAGCGTCGCGGATACGCTAAGAAACTTGAAATGACAGATGTTTGAAGTTATATGTCAATTATCCCTCGAAAGCCTAAGAAAGTTTCAAGCAATAATTTTACGTGAGAAAACTAGAAATACACTACAGCCCCGAGCATATCGCTCCCGTTTGAACGCCGAAGGCAAGATTACACTAATTACAGCATGCACACAGGCATTCAAGCATTCATGCCTCCAGCGCTCTATACGAGAATGGAATGGGAAGAAACCCTAACATGTAATACAATGGGAGGTAGCCTCTGTAGAGTAGGTATTCGTAGGAAAAAGAAATTGGTCTTTCTGCATGTGCTGAGTATCCCAAAAATATTATCCCACATAACTTCAAGGAATGAAAGCATGCTAAGTAAACATATTTCAGTCTATCACCGGAACTGGCTGTGCGCAATATTGTAATCGCAAATGTTGCTGCATTCAGCTTCTGTTGGATGCAGTAAATAGGTACTGCCCACGACGACATTCTGCCTATCCGCATTCCCAGATGTTTTATGTCTTGTGCTTCACTAATGGTGCCGCCATTTTAAGAAAGCTAAAAGTCAGTGTGAATAACATTTTGTGTAATAAATTGGACGCACTCTCTTTTGTTGCAAGGGTCACTCAGTTAACTGTGAATGAAGTGTTGCTTCCCTCCATAACGCGATTTCCTGGCCAGTATCTGTAACAATAATAGTTAAGCACATATATAAAACGAAGTGTGGACCGCTTCCGACTGCTCAGATGAGACGGAAACCAATTGATTGCCTTACCTTTAATTCCACAATGTTTTAACCTATTTAGCAGTTCATTGTGGTCTGCGGTGTGAAAAATGCCTACAAACCCAGGAACTCGAGAAGTGATTTCTTCTGAGCCACAAATTAGATGCAAATATGTAGCGTCTCACTGAGTTCACGAACATTCATGGTTTTAGCGCAGTCTCTACCTAATATTTTAGAGGTATCATTTATATTTATATTCACATGGAGCTAGCTACACGCTCATTCCGATTTGGTAAGAGAAAGGTAAAAGAGTGCAAGGCTCACAAAAAGACTAAGCGGCAGCTTCCTCATATTATATGATGCTGGAGATGAAGCTGCCGGACGATATTCTGTCGATTAATTGCCCCTAGTTGGCGTACGATCAACTAATTAGAAGGACTGGGTAGAGGTTAAGAGTTGCTCCTTTTCTTTTGGGTGGGAACGCGCCTTGATGATGAAACGATTATCACTGGTGTTAGATATGATGAAATAAAATTCTGAGCGAACCATTAAATAATAGACTCAGAATGGAGTAGTAAAAATTTTATAATTTGAAGAAAAAAGTCTTCAGCGTGCAGCTGCCAGCCTTATTTCTGCGACCAGGATTACACTGATAATGTTTGTTTCAGCAAATGGAAGCCCTACTGGTGTCAGAGATTCGCATATTTGTTGCTGAACTAATAGTCGAAACGGCAGTAGGAAAGGAAAAAAAAAGTAGAGTTTAAGACCTCGTCGGCAGCGGGGTCATAGAACTGGGTAGGGAAGGAGAATCGGCCACCTCTTATTGAAAGGAATCATCCGTTAATCCTATTCGATTTAAGGGAACCACGAATAACCTGAGTCTGCATGCCAGGACCCAGCTTTGAACCTTGCTCCTCCTGAATGCTAGCCGAGTGCCTTAATCATTTCGTCGTCTTTCTCAATATCGAGGTAAAGGCTGAAACACGTATTATTGGTAACCTTAGACACAGTGAATATTTAACAGCACAATGAGAGGCGCATTTTGAAAAGAAAGCAAGACGCATCGTTGAAAGAAGAGCTGGAATGTCGATTACCTGATACGGTGCCATTCTTATGTTCAGCCGCAATTCCATATGAAAAACATGAACATTTCTATTAAAATCGGCTGAGTCAGGCCTCCGAGTACGTAAGAAGAGGACTGCGTTAACTCCATGCCATATCAGTACGTATCAACTGAAAAAATCGTATTAGCGTAACAGGAGTTCGATCACGAGACTTCCACACGCCAGTCGCCGCAACTGGGTGTCCAAATGCGGCGAACGAAAGCGATCTGGCGTGTGCGTTACATAAAACGCCTCAGCGGCGCTACCTAACTGGATCTCTACGGGGGAAACGCTGCGCCGCGGTTCGAGAAGCTCATTAAATTTGATGTGTGTAGAAAGCTGGGCGGGCGGCTCTGCCCTGCCCCTGTTTGTCTCGCTCTTCTATTTCCGTTCTTGCTTGTGTAAATCTGAACAGTCACTCAGTACCTAATAGCACGCGCCAGCGCTTCGGGACCTCACATATCTGTCAATGTGCCACGCGGCCTTTTTCTTCCAGTCCATCGTAGGAAAGGTATACTTGTGTTCGATGTTTCGTCGTCGATGAGGCCATTAGAGGCGAAGCACAACCTCGGAACAGACAAGGATGAGGCAGAAAATATGCTGAAGCCTTTCGAAAGCGACCGTTCTGGGATTCGCTATAAACTATCTGGCGAAAACATAGAAAACCTTAAAATGAATGATATGCTCCGGTTCTCCCAGGCGAAATATAGTCATACTTCGAAGAAGAATGTAATAATCCCAATACTAAAGGAGCAGGTGTTGACAGGTGTGAATATTACCGAAGAACGACATATTTTAAGTACAAGTTTCTTGCTGTAGTATTTATTTATCTGCTCGTAGTGATACAAGTCACACGGCGAACTATTTTCGACATTTTGTAGTATTGAGGTGTACCTGTGAAGATGGTATAATAGATATAATACTGTTCCTTATGTCTATGTTAGTCTGTGCCTGCATACGGCACTTTACGCTTAAGACTTAGTTGATATGACGTGGTCCATAAGGCATCTTGGAGCGTAAAGGTCGATTATCTTTTTGTTTTGATATGATCATGTTATTTATTTGCGTGACCTTGTAAATTTATTTTTGACGTCGTTTTTGGCTGCAAAAAAACTTAAAATAAAATACGTCGTTCTTCGACCTCATGCAAGCTGCAGACCAACCGGAAAGAAATATTACCGAATTGCAATTTTAGTAAGTCCTCATAGTTGCTAAAAACTGACACGAGTTGTCTACAGAAGAATGGTGCTACTGAAATGTGCCTATGGCATTAGTGGCTGGGAGTCTCATCTGGGATGTTAGACTTCCTGGGGTAAGTCTTTTTATTTGACGCCACTTCAGCCATTTGCGCATCGATTATAATGAAATGATAATAAAGACAACACACAGACTCAGTCCCAAGCGAAGAAAATTCGTAAACACAGCCTGGAATCGAACCCGGAGCCCAGTAATCGAGAGCCAGCAACACTAACCATAAGACCACGAGCTGCAGACTGATGGAAGCCGAATTTGCAGATCAGTTTGGGTTCGGGAGAACTTTAGGAACACGCAAATCAATACTGGCTTAAAGACTTACGTTAGCAGCCCGACTGAAGGTCGGAAAACCCAAAGTTATAGTACTTGAGGATTTAGCAAAAGCTTCCAACAGTGTTCACTGGAATGTACCCTTTCAAATTCGAAAGTTTTCGCGGATACAATAGAAGACGAGAAATGTTCTTTACGACTTGTACAGAAACTAGATTGCAGTTATAAGAGTCGAAGGACGTTAAAGGAAGTCAATAATTTAGAACAGAATGAGACAGATCTGTAGCTTATCCCGATGTTACTCAACCTGTTCCTATAACAAGCAGTAATGGAAACCGAGGATAAAATTGGAAAGGGAATTAAAGCTGTAGAGGAAGAAATGAAAACTTTGAGGTTTGTTGATGACATTGTAAATCTGTCAGAGTCGGAAGATCAGTTAAACAGAATGGGTAACATGTCCAACGTGTTCAGTTTTTTTCTGAGCATAAAACTTGTTATACTGATGAAACCTCGGCTTATCAGCCCACTGGCAGCGTCGTCTCGAAGCTAATAACTATCGAAAATTGCAAGAACGAATCGATGGAAATCCTAGTCCAGTTTGATATTCCTACGGTGAGCTGTTGCTCGCAACATGAAAGCCACAGTTTGATCGTTTTATGCGGTGTAGTGAGCTTCCAAGCTCAGCAGTGGTTTCATGCTGGCCCAGCTCGCCGACGGAGGCAGGACAGCGGCATCAGGCAGATTAAAGTTTGCACAGGTGTCGCTTACACGCACAACACCGTATCATTCGTCTTTTTCGACCTCATCTTCGGTCGTGTAGTTGGGCACACAAATTCTGTAATCAGTTTGCCTAGGGGCGAATGCCAAGAATTGTCGTATATAGCGATAGCACTCAGGTATCAACATGGTTTCAGGCAGAGACTGGAGGGTGTCAGCAATGGGTAACCAGATCTTATTCCCTTTAGTTATACTCTGTACGAGGAGATGTTACTTTGTTTCAGAACTTGCTGATAAATACCTCACTGCAGTTTACTATTAAAATGAGAAAAATCTAAGTTTGTGAAATATGTGATCGTTATTTTCACGCGCGGATCCAGTTAGGTGCAGGGGTGTTTGTCATGGAGGTCACGAACTCCAAACAAATTTAAATAGTAGCGTTTATATTGTTACAGATATAAATTTCCAAATTTCTCAGCTAACTTTCGGAGAACGAAGTAGCATGAAAACTGTCTCGGAAATGATAAGGCATTCTATGAAATACAAGTTATCCGTAACACATGATGCTTTTCAGTTCCTTACAAGAGGACCAGCCAATGTGGCTGGAACTGTGGTCTGGTCGGCTGCAGGGAACACTCCAGCCAAGAGAAGGCGTCCATTCTCGGGCTGAATCTACCTCCAGTCAACACCAAATCCAGCAAGTTTCGTGAGTGCACAGGCAGAAACGGCAGGCCGTAGATAGCTGAATAAGACATAAAAGGAAAGATCCTCCACCAGAAAAAATTAATCGAAAAACTGCTTTCCTGAATATAGGTGGAAATGACAAAGAAACAGCGTTCCCCTAATTTATACGTTAGCACAGTCAGTATGCTAAGTCAAACACTGATTTAGTGACCACTACCATTTGATATTGTTTGAACTTTGCCTTTGTCAAAGTTGTTCGAATTTGTTGCTGTTGTAGAATTCTGGAGGACGACGGTTCAATCCCGTCTCCGGCCATCCTAATTTAGATTTTCTGTGATTTCCCTAAATCGCTTCAGGCAAATGCCGGGATGGTTCCTTTGAAAGGGCACGGCCGATTTCCTTCCCCATCCTTCCCTCACCCGAGCTTGCGCTCCGTCTATGATGACCTCGTTGTCGACGGGACGTTAAACACTAATCTCCTCCTCTCCTCCTTTAGAAGGTGTTTCACAATTCATTTTACACACTTCTAGAGGTTGGAGAGAGGACTTAATAGATCAACCCACGTTCGGAAACATCATCCAATGGCACTACAGAAAGTCAAAGTTATAGAGACCGGCGCCTGTAAATTTGTGTATATAGGGTGTTACAAAAAGGTACGCCCAAACTTTCAGGAAACATTCCTCACACACAAAGAAAGAAAATATGTTATGTGGACATGTGTCCGGAAACGCTTACTTTCCATGTTAGAGCTCATTTTATTACTTCTCTTCAAATCACATTAATCATGGAATGGAAACACACAGCAACAGAACGTACGAGCATCAGTTCAAACACTTTGTTACAGGAAATGTTCAAAATGTCCTCCGTTAGCGAAGATACATGCATCCACCCTCCGTCGCATGGAATCCCTGATGCGCTGATGCAGCCCTGGTGAATGGCGTATTGTATCACAGCCGTCCACAATACGAGCACGAAGAGTCTCTACATTTGGTACCCGGGTTGCGTCGACAAGAGCTTTCAAATGCCCCCATAAGTGAAAGTCAAGAGGGTTGAGATCAGGAGAGCGTGGAGGCCATGAAATTGGTCCGCCTCTGCCAATCCATCGGTCACCGAATCTGTTGTTGAGAAGCGTACGAACACTTCGACTGAAATGTGCAGGAGCTCCATCGTGCATGAACCACATGTTGTGTCGTACTTGTAAAGGCACATGTTCTAGCAGCACAGGTAGAGTATCCCGTATGAAATCATGATAACGAGCTCCATTGAGCGTAGGTGGAAGAAACTAAAATGAGCTCTAACATGGAAATTAAGCGTTTCCGGACACATGTCCACATAACATCTTCTCTTTATTTGTGTGTGAGGAATGTTTCCTGAAAGTTTGGCCGTACCTTTTTGTAACACCCTGTATACAGGTTGATTCCGTGATGATGTTACAAACTTTCTAGGATGATGGAAAAGGATAATTGTACCAACTTGAGGTAAGGACTCCTGTATCGGAAAAGGAAGGAGTCGAATGTTATAAACGAAAACCGTTCTGAGATATTTGACAATGGATTACATGTACTGGTACTGTTGTTACTAACACTGTAGGGTAGGCAACTTTCAGAGGTGGTAGTATGGACCAAAACATGAAAAAAGACTCTAGTAAACATGGGAACTACAACGCACACCTTGTTTCACAGTAGCGAAGATGAATAAGAGCTCATAGTTCCTCAGGTATGTGTTTTAGAGCCCATGTTCACTGGACATATGTTCCTTGTTTTAGTCCATACTACCACTTTTGATTGTTGTTTACTCTACAGTCTTAGCAACAACAGGACTAATACATATATTCGAATGTCAGATGTATCAGAAAGATTTTCGCCTATGACTTTCGAATCCCCCCCTTACAGTACAATGATCCTTACCTTAAATTGATACATTTACCCTTCTTCACCCCCCTAGAAAGTTTGTAACATCGTCACGGAATCAGCCTATATATACATACATTTACAGGAGTCGGCGTCTATAATTTTGGCGCTCTGCAGTGTCGTTGAATGACGTTTCCTGACATTGGTTACTATGTAAAACTTGATCTACCCCTCTAAAACCTTTATAAGTATACAACTTGAATTATAAAACACCCTTTAGATCTTAAATGAATTGCATTAAACATCTTCTTCTCGAAGTTTCGTACGAATGCTTTTCAAAAGTCGTATATCTTGGAAGTTATGCTAAGGCGGTTTATTAAACGCTGATGCAAACTAATTATCGCTGGGATGATATTAAAACATTTTATATTTTCTATTGTTATTATTATTAAAATCGTAGGCATCTTTGGCACGTTAAATGTAGGCGTGACAGCAAGTTATAACTAATTGTTACGGATCCGTATCTGATCAAATCACAGTTGTTCGTTATCCGTCGAAACCATTCTATTTAAAAAGTGAGCAGATGTCACAAAGTGCTCTTATTGGCAGAAATGAGAAACGTTTACCGCACCCAGCGCGTATCAACAGATGATTAGCCTGTGCTGAAACCATAACGAGCAATTTTGATCACTACAGCAAAAAAAGTACACTTGAACCTCTTGGCGAAGGAAAGGGAGTGTAGCGAGGGAAACTCTACTAGAAAGTCAGAATGGGGATCTGAACCTCTTATATTTTCAGTGTAGGATTTTATCATTTGAGGTTGGGAGGGGATCCGAGAACGACAGCAAAAAATACCAATTCAAACAATGCAAGCAACTGATGGAGCTCATTCGCCTTTAGAAATGACACTGTTCTCTTTCAACGACAGATAATGGACAGTCAAATGGAAACAAGACAAATTGAAAAAAGTAAGTAAACTGTTTATTATTTCAAAAGTAATCGGCAATTGCCATAACTGTTAATATATTTATCCCACTGCGAACTAGACGGTTATTACCTTCATGGCAAAATGTCTGCGGTTGTCTATGAAACCATCTTGCACCTCTTCGTCCCAAGTAAAGTGGCGGCCACGAATGTCTTTCTTCAGGGCTCCAAAAATATGGAAATCGCATGGAGAGAAATCAGGATGTGTAACGGCTTTCTAATAAAACTTCCCCGCGTAGTCAAAATAAACTTGCCAAAATGTGGGCCCTCACGTGTCTTGTCTTACAGTGCAATAAATGTAAGAATAGTTACGGTGCTTAGTTTTGAAATGGTAAATAATTTACTTATCTTTTCCCCATTTGTCTTGTTTTCGTTTCACTATCCCTTATATATTAACTTTCGGATTTGCTTTGAAGAAAGTTATAATTGATAAACTTCAATAGCAAATGGAAAAACTTACTCGAGCAATTTCGAAAGTAGGCCTAAAAATAAAATAAAATAAACTCAACAGAAAGAAAATAGTGAAAATTAATAACAAATATTCATAAATTTTTTGATACGTTTAGCGTTTAGCGGCGTTTAAGACAATTGGATGGGGAGCAAGAGAAATACAAAAGACTCAAAGTGAAGACTCTAAGCAGTTTTTAAAACTAGTCTTCAGATTTGTCTGAAAGGGAAAGTTTACAACCAGCGTACATTTCCGGTTTTGGCTCTGAGCACTATGGGACTCAACTGCTGAGGTAATTAGTCCCCTAGAACTTAGAACTAGTTAAACCTAAATAACCTAAGGACATCACAAACATCCATGCCCGAGGCAGGATTCGACCCTGCGACCGTAGCGGTCTTGCCATTTCCGGTTTTAATTTACGGCAACGAGACATACGTTTTTAATCCGAAAAACTTTTAAAAATAGAATTGATCTCCGAGCAATGGAACGATACATGGCGGGAATTACTAGGAAAACCGAAAAACAAACAAATGCGTCAGGGGACAAACTGGAATGGGGAACCTAATTGTGACTGCAATTAAAATGGAATGTGGCTGGACCTGGCATGTAACTGCTTGAACGTTATAGCAGATGGAAATTCTATGCTGGATCCGATGAAATAAGAAAAGATCCATGCTGCTATTTAATGGAAGGTTGGTAGATGACACTAGAAACACGTAAGATCAACAAGGATGTGTGCAGCTAGGTCATAGAGTTTGGAGGAGGCCTCTATCAAGACATGGCTGATAATTATGATAATGTTATGAGTCGTTCTTAACACTTCCTGCACTCTGTGCAAAACAGGACTACATACAGTAATTTCATCATACATCCAGCACTGATATGGATTCATCTCCTGTCACTGTGTTTGTTTATATTAATAAATGTGTCCAGTATAAGTTTATTTACAACTTATAAATACATCCTGGTTGGAGATATTTTTGTGGAAATCGTCAACATCGATCGTTTGAAAACAGATAGAGCAGTAAATATGAAGCTTCTGGCTGCAGTTCTGTAGATAGGCATTTATGACACGATACTCGGTAAAGATAGGCAGCCTAACTATAAATTCGTCAGTGCTTGAATTAAACTCGAATGAAGACGTCCTCGACGCTCAAAGTGATAACATAACACCAAAAGTTTGGATGCAGAACCGTCTTCCCTTGCGGCTGGAGAACTGTCAGGGGGACTCGGCAACGCCTACACCACGTCCCATAAATAATGGGGAAAACATTCGGCCGAAGCCTCGCCGGTCACATTTAGAAGCACCCTGCTTCTCTTCTGATGCCCACACACAAGCGTCCCCCTCGCTTTCGACAACATTCCGTTTTATGTTTCAGCCACTTTGCCATCACAAGCGAATTCTCAAACCCAGAATATCGACAGCGAATAATGAGGTTCTGTCGCCACAATTCAATCGTTAATCTTTTAGATCTGCGGTAAATAATGTAGGAAATATCAGACAAACTTCCGAAGAAAAACTATGCGTTTATATCAATATTTCTACGATGGCATATAGGACGCATACATACGATTTCTGTATTACTAAATTTGTACTGATGAATGGAAGGTACATCACGATATTGAAAATTGCTAAATTAAATAATGGCAAAAAAGACAACACGTGGATACCTACATAATCTTGTATAAATAACAATATTCGTTGACTTTAATGACAGCTTTCTCTAATTGGAACTAGTTTAGTAATTGACACCAGTTAATTACTAGTGACTAATATTTGTTTTTATCATTTTGTAACCTGAGTGACACTCATTAATTGTTTTATACCGTTTATTATTTCTTCCAACACCGTCACAAAAAGTCCACACATTAATTAAATTTCAGCCGGAGAAGATGAAACCTCTTTATAGTGGTAACATGTGTGGCGCATAGCTGGAAAATGAAGGTATCAGAAAATTATAATAAATTTTGTTACTATTGTAATAATAAAAATGTAAACTGTAGAATGACCATTCTTTATGTCGTTTTCTTCCCGTCAAAACTGGATGTTGAAAAAGAAAACGCATTTGCTATTTATTGCAAAAGTGATGGTTTGTGTTAGTTACTGTGAAATACAAGGTGATGCTTTGGCCACATAGTTCTGGTATCTTGTATTATCCATCGTTATTCAGTTCAAACCTGTTAATCGTGTGTATATATACCACATTTTTATGTACCGGCTGCCTTGCGTCGATGTAATAATTACTGACCACATTCCAGGCATATCAGTTGAAGTCGTCATTAATACGATCATTTGTGACATAAAATCAATTAAGAAGCCAGTGGCCATTTGATATGGAGGGCAAAATAATTAATAACGCTTTTCTTACTGTCTCCATCACCGTATCTCAGATACAAGAGCAAAAGCGTTTACACATACAGAGAGCTAACAGTACGGCCAGATAGAAAACTACCTGCACCTACCACTAACACAGTTGAGCGTATCACACCAGACCGTGGACACTGTGAACGTAACTGATCTGCTCAGATAACCGTATGGATTTCGAACAAGATAACAATCTGTGGCGCTTGCCCACAATTATTAAATCTGTAACAGACAGTACAATGAAGTCATTATCTCGCACAATGGCGCTTCTCCAGGTACATCAGGGTCGATTCAGCAATTTTGATGTTATTTAAATTTCTCATATCAGCTACATAGTCATGAAAATGTGGGATAAATACTCCTTATTTAGTAAGGCTATATGGGTAAATAATGAAAGGGAACAAATTTGGGAAGGAATGTCGCATGCAATCGACACGTTTACGATAAACTGACTTAAGGTGGGATACCAATCCCATCAAAAACACAACCAAAAATAGTTGTTTAGAGGAAAAAATTTTATACCATATTTTTAAATACTACGTCAAACTGTTACAACAGTCATCTAAATAATGTTATACATCATGGAATAAAGGTCTGTAGGCGACGTTGGTAAGGTTCATTAGTGCGTGGCGGTCAACCAGAGGACACCTGTTCGAATCGTGGCAGTGGACGAAATTTTCATCACCAGAATTTTATCCAAAGGGGGGGAAGGGGAGAGATACAAGGGAGATTATTATGTATAGTTTCTGATGCTAAAACTGTGTCCTTACACCATGTGTTAAATGACAAAATTTGCAGTCTGTTTGGAATTTCGGAATACGAAACTTGATGGTGCCGTCGAATAGAGACATTAAGCTCGACGTCCCCACTGCTGCTTTCTGCGCGTATGTCTATGGTCGGCAAACCATTGTGGTGTGCCTGCTAGAGGCTACTTCTCATTATAACACAAGCTACAATATCCTCCCATTTCATTTGCGTATGGGAGTCGGAAGAATTACTTCTTGTTGCTTATGTGCCAGTAGCAATTAGCATCATTTTGTTGTTTGTTTGTTTTGGGGAAGGAGACCAGACAGCGAGGTCATCGGTCTCATCGGATTAGGGAAGGATGGGGAAGGAAGTCGGCCGTGCCCTTTTGAAAGGAACCATCCCGGCATTTGCCTGGAGCGATTTAGGGAAATCACGGAAAACCTAAATCAGGATGGCCGGACGCGGGATTGAACCGTCGTCCTCCCGAATGCGAGTCCAGTCCATCATTTTGTCTTACAGGCGCATACCGAAGCGCTGCGAATAAGGCTATAGCACATTCATAGATTTCTCAATAAACTTTGTAAGTAGCTTTCACGCGATAATTACTCGCGATTGCGGTGCTTAAAATCCGTAGTTTTCCTAAATCGCTTACTGCAAATGTCAGATTGTTTCCTTTAGACAGGACTCGGCTGATTTCCTTCCTCAGTTTAAGGTTGTGCTCCGTCTCCAGTGATCTCTTCATCGACGGGTCGTTCTTTTCTAATTCATTACGAGATAACAGACTATCTTGAGATGTCTGCTACTTCAGGTTTTTCAACAAATCCGTCGCGCTCTTTCATCAGTCAAATAAACCTATGACAATTCGCGCTACCCTTCTTTCCATACGTTCCATATCCTGTTTAATATGAGTCCCACACACTTGAGCAATGTCCTTGGACGGGTGGAGCGAGTAGCAACTTTATATGTATGCTGTTTTCGAATGGGATAGGTTATATAGCAGAAACGAATTTCACCTTTTCCCTTCTGTACTGTCACCACAAACACAGTACTACACGCTTCACCCACTCATGGCAGATTTGAACGCGAAAGACGTGCACTATCGAAATTGCACAGACATTTACCTAAGCAAAGATGAAAAAACTAACTCTTTCCAATCAGGCGACCGAATAAACCTATGTGGTCTCCCAGATAGCGTTGGCATGCGACTGTATGCAGAGTGGTTGTAATTAAAGTGCAACTCGTCACGGAGGTCCAGTGTTGGTTGGTTGGTTTGTTGTTAGTGTTTAACGTCCCGTCGACAAAGAGGTCATTAGAGACGGAGCGCAAGCTCGGGTTAGGGAAGGATTGGGAAGGAAATCGGCCGTGCCCTTTCAAAGGAACCATCCCGGCATTTGCCTGAAACGATTTAGGGAAATCACAGAAAACCTAAATCAGGATGGCCGGAGACGAGATTGAACCGTCGTCTTCCCGAATGCGAGTCCAGTGTGCTAACTACTGCGCCGCCTCGCTCGGTCGAGGTCCAGTGCTGGCCGTAATTATAGTATGGTAGCGAAATTTGGTAGATATGCCAATGGTTAATGCGGAATCGATTTACGCTGTAAAGCAAATTAGTTCAGATTTTGGCCACCAGGCGCCAATCTGGCGTTGTACACAGTTTGTATGACGGCGTGACATCCATGCTGTCATTTGATAAGCCATAATGTGACCGAAGAGTATGGCTGTCGAGAAGAGAGATCGTACGCTGCTAGTGTAACTGTTTTATGTGAACGGCAATAATTGCAGTGATGCATTGAGAGAGTGTTGCCAATTGAAAGGTCTGAGGATAGGCCCGATGTCATTAAATGTTTTAAACATAATGGTAATGAAAATCGAAAACATAGATGAGCATCGTGTGGTATTTGGAAGAGGAAGACGTCCTATCCCGGTGGAAGTTATGGACGAAGGTTCTGTTGCTGTAACTGACCATGCGGAACGTGTCCTGGGTAATGGTGGTGTTCGTGCAGTGTCACGAGAATTGCCCATCCCATGATCAACTGAACGGGAATTGTGCGGTCTCTATTGCGCTAGTTCCGCACAAAATCAAGACTTTACAGCAACTGAAATCCCACGATCTGCAGGAACGTTATGAAGATGCTCTTCAGTTTCTGGCATGGATCGAAGTTGGTGACATGTGGCCGGGCAATATTCTATGCAGTGACGAGGCACATTTTATACTACAGCGTGCAGTGAATACGTAGAACTACATGAGGCAACACCTCATGTAGCTCGCCCAGTGAAAGATCTGCTTCATGTAACCTTCCACGAACGTGTTATGTCTAGAGGTTTTCCAGATGCATGGCCTCCAGCATCACCTGATCTTAAGTCGATGGGACTTTTAGCTCCGGGTATACCTAAATGGATGCGTTTACCAGGTTTACCAGAGATAAATTTCATCTCTACCTGATGTGAAGGCCACTGTAGAGGAACACTTCGCTCAGATTTCACCAGAACTGCTGCGAGCGACTGTTGAGCACATAGTTTTACGAATGCAGCATCTCTTCGATGTCTCCGGTGCTCGTAAGTTGTGTAAGTGGCGGTTAATAATAAAACAAACATTTCTCACATGTTTTATGTTTTATACCCACATCCCGTTATGAATCCATTACACATGGAAGGATTTCTATGCGTCTTACTTACATTCATAGCGCCAGATCTGTACCTCGTGGCCAAAATTGAACTACTTTTTTTTTTTCAGCATATATCGCTTCCGCTTTGAAGCATTAGTATATTTACCAAGTTTCGCTGACATATGATAATTACAGCCCGCACTCGACTCTGCACTTTAGTTAGTGGTATTACCACACCGTATTTCTCTTTGAGTTTAAAGTTTGTAAATCTCTGTTGCCATCGTTTAGGGATTCACGCGACGAAATTCCATTTTTTTCTCATGTTTTAACATTTTATTTCAAATCATCCTTTTACCTCACGCTCATTATCAGCTTGCTCCACCTATTTACATTTCTGTTCAGGAGAAGCCTCTCCGCTCACATTAACTTGCTTGGCGTGCGAGGGGAAGCATCCCACCGATAACGGCGTGGGCGGGCGTGGTACTCTGGCCTTGCACGTCACTCATGCGTATTTGCCTCCAAATTTGCGTCTTTCTCTGCCAGCTACAACGTCACTGCGTATCCAGTGTCATCCTCATTTAGGGCCTTGCAGTAGCTGGCTCGTTCATGGTATACGCACGCAGGTTTCATGTGCCATGGGCGTGTAGCTTGTGACTGGCGTTCCAAGACATTGACTTCTAATGTCTAATTTGTTAGGATTGAAGAATTTAGATTATGGTATTTTGGTACTTTTCTGTGTGTTCCTTGAACTTATGGCTTTGTGACCAGTTTTTATGAACCTTCTATTGTAAACTGATACTGTGTTATTGTGCAATGTTCATTCGATATTAACTTAAAAACGAACAATTTCTCTACATACGTTTCCAGGAGGGTTTCACATTATTTTTGTGAGAGGAAACGATATGCAAAGAGAGAAAGAGAGAGAGAGAGAGAGAGAGAGAGAGAGAGAGAGAGAGAGAATCGAGAAAATAGCTCGAAATGGAGAAGACTGTGAGAGTGGCTGGAGGAATGACGTAGTCACGGCCGCGGGGAAAAAGTAGATTTCAGATCAAAGGGTTTACCGCTGCCTATCGGCTCTGCACTGCATCTATTTTCTTCCGAGAATCTAGTCAGTTAACCTACATATCTTCCAGCAATTTGATAGGTAACGACCCCCGAGACCAATGGAACGATATCAGGCTCGGTCATTAGGAACTCAATACTTGTTGAATATATCACATTTATTGATTGGCTATTCTTTGTTGCTAGGCGGGCTGAGTGACATATGCCAGGCTAAACTGCTGAAAGACACCTTAAATATCACTACAAGAAGTCGAATACTAACCGGTAATGTAATCACCCTACTCACTGACAGAGAGTGAGACATTCATCAGTTTTTCTTTCTCTTCAACACATTGATAAGCATCAAATAGCGTTCACGCTCATGACGCTTCTAAGCGATCTTTAAATATTTATAAGGGCCACTGTGAGCTTTGGCGGCGGCCGTGTGAATGTCTGCACCGATGAATAGCCAAGGCGACGCAGCCGTCTACGACGACCTAGAAGCTAACTGAATCACTACACTTTTTTTGGTCGCAATTCTACGAAACAAGTGTGTTGGGGAAATTTTAACAACTTACAGTGTTTGTAATCGAGAGTGACGGAAGTGTAAAAGCGGTTATCTTTTCCTTTTCGAAGAAATTCCATAATTTTTATCTTCTTTCTTTTTTTTACTCTAACTTAGGAACAAACCATATAACAACAACCGGCCGCGGTGGTCTCGCGGTTAAGGCGCTCAGTCCGGAACCGCGCGACTGCTACGGTCGCAGGTTCGAATCCTGCCTCGGGCATGGATGTGTGTGATGTCCTTAGGTTAGTTAGGTTTAAGTAGTTCTAAGTTCTAGGGGACTGATGACCACAGACGTTAGGTCCCATAGTGCTCAGAGCCATTTGAACCAGCCATTTAACAACAGTCTGATGTGGCACAATGCAATATAAATTAAGAAGAGGGTGGAAGATTCGCGACTAGTAATTTCTAGAGTTGTGCGATGAAACAACCATTAATACTAACTCTGGAAAATATTTTTCCTTATTCAAATGTGATGTGTGTCCCCTTCAAATTCAAGTAGGGTAGGAATATGCTTAAAGAAGAACCCTCTTCACTTTATCGTAAAGGGAATC
Organism: Schistocerca serialis cubense; assembly: GCF_023864345.2. Lineage (NCBI taxonomy): Eukaryota > Metazoa > Arthropoda > Insecta > Orthoptera > Acrididae > Schistocerca > Schistocerca serialis. Next base: position 32,080,022 of record NC_064640.1, read on the forward strand.
GATGATCTGCCGACGCCTTTTCTCTTTTCGGCTTTTATGATGTTTAACTTTTCTCTGATACAGCTTCTGTGCAGAAGAATCTGACAGAAGTTCGCAACTTCTGGCTACCGGCCTTAAATGACACACAACTCTGTCCGTCCAAGGTATTACCAAATAAAGTAACAGAGTAGGCAAATATCGTTACCGCTGAACCACAGCTCACCACTCGTATTGAAGGAAGCTTAATTTGTGGTAAAACTGAGTTGTATCGCGTCTGGGATCTCCGTAATTATTTCCAAAGCAAATGTATATGGAGTACTTTATAACGGAAGTATCAGGGAGAGTAACACCAACTGAATTCTCGTTGACTATATCGGAATGGATACTTTTTTATGCACACATCCTCGTTAGAGGTAGGTGCCTGCGAAGAAGTGGTTTCAACTACAGTGCTGTAAGATCGTGCATTGAAAACAGGTCGACACCCTAATGGAGTGATTATGGGAAGCTCAAAAACGACAACTTCTTTTTCGCCCATCCATTATATGTTTCCATATAGTGATTTCGCGTCATCGAGACTCATTGTTGGGGCGTTCTGGGTGTCGCGGAAGTGTTAGTCCTGATGAAAATAGTTTATCGTGCCCCTCACGCTATATTTTAACCAACTCAGACAATCTTAATCCTTCATTGTAAAGTAGCACATTTGGTAACATACTAACGAGTCTATGCTTAGCAAATAAGTGGCGTAACACGCAGGATATAATCCTATACTACACTTGATGAACTCGTAGTCTGGTCCCTTTCCCCCTCTTTTAATCCAACCAACCAACCCTACAGTGCGGAAGTCAGCTGTCCAGATTCCTAGTGGGAGTTGGTCTGGTGCCAGCTTTCGTTTCGCTGTGAGGTGCTGTTACCGCTGTCAGAATCTGAGCAGTGCGTGTGCTATTGTCAGTTCCGTGGATCTTAAATGCACCCGCGGTCTTTCACGTCTGAACTGAGTGACTTTCATTGAAAACAGCTGTTTCCCCTCGGATCTCGTAAACACATTGGCATAACAGGAAACGAGCGAGCATCCGGGTCTGGTGTTGGTGGATCGGGTGATCTTCAAGGTCCCACACCAGGATCGCTTCTTCGCTTAGTGTACTTCAATGACTACGTCAGTTTACGCGAAGTTGTTTCGTTTGCATGGAATACAAGTGTGGCTGTTCTAGAGTCAGAGCAGGAACTGAATATCATAGCAAGTAATGGTCTGGAAAGATTCAGTTCATAACTCACAGGTAATAAGCTGACTCTCAATTGCAATAGTACGCGATATATCCATTATACATAATTCTGTTTGCTCAGACATTCAGTTTTATTCTAAGGGTGGCACAATTAGTGAAGTAGGAGACACAAGAGTTCTGGGACTGTAGGAAAATGATAAGCCCTCATATACCTTCTTTGGAAGTTCAATACAGCTACAAAAATCTGTATAAAAAAAGGAAATCATTCGTTTCGAATAACAATTGTCATTATAGGTATGTCGCTGGTAGTCTGCGTTGCAGACACTACTATGTGTCGCGTTATTTACTTCATTCACCGTGAGCATTGGTGAGGTTCATTATCAGTTACTGTGACTAACGCATCTGTGGGTATTCCAAAGATGAAGGCGTATGTGCAGCTTACATATCCTGCAACTGTACTTTGTAGCACAAACAGTAAAGCACGCAGTGTTGATCTAGATGCACGTGTCAGGTACTTCACACAGATCTCAAACCAGTTATTGTAATTGCTCAAAGTCTCATCAGAAGGGAATATACAACCATAAAAATGTTGTAAAGTCAGAATTGAAAAGGCTGACAACCGCCAGGAATCTCCATTTTTAATGTTCAAAACTTTTTTTCGTAATTCAGACATGAAGCACAAATGAAAAATGATGTTTATCTGACGAAGTCAAGTAATAAAAGATGCGATCTAGCAAAACGTGCCGAAACTTTTCTTTCATCTTGTACGCTAATAAATCGTGAAATGCTGTAGGCTTTGTTCGGAACCCATGGCAAAAAGTTTTCAGATGGCTGGACTCAGTAACGAACCCCGATTACTTTTATGCTAAATCTCTTCAAGATACAATGTCAGGCTACCGAACTCTGAAAATGCTCGCAAAAGATTTCCTGTATCTTTCTACAGCACTAACGGGCTTTACATTCTGCTCAGAAGAAGAGCTAATGTCCTCTGATTTGTCTAAAGAAAACGAGATGGTTATTACAACAAACAGAATAACCTTAAATTTCTGAGGCTAGTTTTTCCTCTCGTTGAAAACAATGTGGTATCTGTGAAATAAATCAAGAACGTACATACCTACATACGTATTGTACGGTGTTATTGCGCATCCCATGGACAAGGTAAAAGGTCCTGTTAGACTTTTTTTCCCATGTTAAAGACTGACAGCTTTAAAAAATCAAGGACTGTAATGATCAGTATTCACTAAGTGATCAACGTATTTCATTAACGGCAGCGGGTGTATATTCTTCCTGGGCACATGTGAAATTTATTCGCTGCATAAGGCTGACTGTCCATCCACTCTACATCATGCTTGTCAAGATTTCCTTGATTCAATCGCCAGCCATTCGAAGGTACGTATATCAGCAAGAGTCTTTGTAATACTGAATCACGATTAGAGTGAGATCATGTCATAAAATATCGAGGAACTAGCACTGTATGGAGACAGGAAATGGATCGAGTACGTAGGCTGCTTGGTGGGTAAAGTAAAGGACATGCTTAGATTCATTCGTAAACCATAGTTTTGACTACGAAATAGACTGCTTGCAAACCCCCTTGTGTGTCTTATCTTGGAGTAGCATTTATGTCTCTGACAAATCGAGAAATCGAGTACACAGATAAATGAGTGTCCCAATTATTAGGTATGACTTCGTCTCACGGAGGAGTGTAACCCAAATCGTAAAGTTATGTACTGACGGAATCCTGAATAAAGACGTTTTATATTTCACGGAACCCGCTATGAACATTGCAAGAATCAGATTTTTAGACTGATATCCCATAGCAATCTACATGCCACTCATGCATCAATACCGATGATGAGCTGGTACTAACAACGATTTGACAGGAACATACAATCAACCGACTTTCTACCAGGTGGGTAGCCTTCACTATATGGACATGTCCGAAAGAACAGATACCATCTCCATATAGTTAAGGCTAATCGGCCATTGACCTCCTTCTTCTGTGCGGATGCACACGCATTGCCCGAACTCTTACGGGACTCGGTAAGATTGTCTGCCGCGAGTAATGAGTGTAGTGGGCAGGGGCACTACGAATGTAGTGTATGGCCATTAAGTTGGGATAAATCCCTGCAGTCGCACTATCCTCTGTGCCCTCGGCGACTCAGATGGATAGAGCGTCTGCCATGTAAGCAGGAGATACCGGGTTCGAGTCCCGGTGGGGGCACACATTTTCAACTGTCCCCGTTGTTGTATATCAACGCCTGTCGACAGCTTAAGGTATTGATTTAATTATATTATCATTACATATTTCTGTAGTCAATGCTAAACGACGCTTGAGGTGGTGTAAATAGCGAAAGAGCGACATCGTTGGACAGAATTGAATTACAGTGATGGATCACGCTGTACCTTGTGGCAGTCCGATCAAAGGGTTTGGGTTTGGCTGATGATTGGTAACGTTACCTGCCATCATGTTTGCTGCGAACACTGAAGTACATACGAGGTGACGTTGACGTATGGGAGTCATTTTCGGGGTTAGGGTGTGGTCCCCTCATTGCACGTAACAAAACGCTAAACGCGGAAGAATATGAACACTTGTACAGCATTGTGTGTGCGTACAGTTGAGGAACAGTACGGAGACGTTGACTGTATCGGCAGAACAATGCACTCTGCCATATAGCAGCATCTGTGATGCCATGGTTTGTCGACAATGACAATCCTTAAGTAGACTGAACTTTCCAGAGTCCCGACCTGACATGAAGCAGTGGAACATCTCTGAGATAAGTTTGAACGCCGATTCTCTTCCGGACCAGCATCCAACGTCATTACCTTCTCTGGTTTCAGCTCTTTAGTAATAATGGGCTGCCATTCCTCCACAGACATTCAGACATCCCACTCAAAGCATTCCCAGCAAAGTTCAAGCTGCCAGAGAGGCGAAGGGTGGTCACATCACATATTAATGACGACTGACAGGTGTCCGGATACTGCTGATGAGAAAGTGTGTTAGTTTACAGTTGCTGTGAAGTGACTAGACTTTGTACGTCGCTATTATATGTTTGGTGGGGTATTTTCTCTCTCCTGTGACATTGTTCGTTTAAGATGGGCGATCTCACGTCACTGCTTTGACAGTTACTTTTATTTTTGTTATATGATTGGGTGCTCTCATATCGCTATTAGTTCATATAAAGGAGAGAGCAGCAGCAATCACATTACGTTTCGCCATAAAGTTTATCGCAGCCGAATACTCTGTCGAATTCCTTAATGGCTAAACGTGTTTCAATCGATAAGCCGTTTTCAGCAGCTCATAGATGTTTGTTGGCCGATGGCTGCGTCATAACACGCGGAAAGTCAACATTTTCGTAAAGAGTGGAAAGTCGGATATGCCGTATACATAAGAATCGTGTAAGCCTACTCTATGTGTGCCCGTATTTTAATTGATATATTGTGTTTGTGAGCTGGTGGTTTTAGGATCAAGTCCGATGCATTCCTGCAATAAATAAATAAATATCGTGTGACTTCTAGCCCGGTGCAAGCCCTTCGATTTGACGCCACATTGGCGGCTTTAGCCTGAATTCCGCTACCTATATACTTACTTAAGAAGCTCCTGATTCCAACTTACGAGACCATTCCCTCGCAGATGAATTTTACGTACTCTGCGTCGAATCCGAGACCTCCGTTGCAGCGTTACCCAGGAGACCACGGAGACAGCCATGGTTTCCTAGACAAATGTGGAAACCCCGCACTGGCTGGTCAGTGTACGAGACCCACTGTCATCAATCCGAAGCGCGTATACGACCAGCGTCTAGCTGACATCCCTGTCCCACGTGTCAGCACGATACGCACAGGTCGAAATTGCGGGCAACATCCGTTAGAATCCCGTGAGTCAGAGAAAGATGTAGTACGACAACGCAATCATGAAGCGAGTGACTGTAGTACAATTTTTCCCATAGGAGATGAATGTTAGTGACTGCACTGGAATGCGGTTACAGCCGTCCCATGTCGCGCAGGCAGCGGTTTTGGCCGCGTGGCCACGTGCCAGGCGTGGGGAATGCTGCAGGCCTTGGAAGCCTGGAAAGTGACTCGCCACTTTAGATATTTGCCGACAGCACTATAACCATTACGTTCCCGCTAAATTTGCTTTAGAGACACTGATGTTGAGAAATCTTACCTATGCCCACAACTAATTTGTACGATTACATCATTCTGAATATACGAGGACGGTGGTCTCGTATTCGGAAGAAGGTGGTTCAAGTCCATGTCTAGCCATTCTCATTTGGGATTTCTGGGGTGTCCTCATTTCAGTTCTAACGAACAGTCACGTGGTTCCTTCAGACAGGTTTCCTGTTACACCTTCCTAATCAAACTGAGCTTGTTCTTCATCTGTTTGGACATGGAAATCTTCTCTGATCCTCGTTCCTTTCTCTGCATTCGGAAGAAGCTTCTTCAAATACCTATCAATCAGTCGCAATTTGGATTTTCCGTGATTTCCCCGAGCGCTTCATTCGGATTCCGGGGCAGTTCTTTAAGAAGGCAACGGTTAGTTTCCTCACCGAATCTTATCCAGCCACACCAGCGTTCAACTTCAAATTACTTTCAGGTTCACGGAGCCCTTAACTCTACCTTTTTTTTTTTTTTTTGCTTTTTTCGATTTTTGATATAAGTACTCAACTTGATATTCGAGCCTATCCAGTCACCTCTCTCGCGTATTTCATACAGACCGACTGATAAGCTTTTGTTTCTTCGTTTTCTCCTTAGTTCCGCAAATAACTGCAATAATTCAGAAACAACAAGTCCAGATTTGTAGTCTAAAAAAATAATTAATTAAGCCAATGGCTCTGAATGGTTCAAATGGCTCTGAGCACTATGGGACTTAACATCTACGGTCATCAGTCCCCTAGAACTTAGAACTACTTAAACCTAACTAACCTAAGAACAGCACACAACACCCAGCCATCACGAGGCAGAGAAAATCCCTGACCCCGCCGGGAATCGAACCCGGGAACCCGGGCGTGGGAAGCGAGAACGCTACCGCACGACCACGAGATGCGGGCCCAATGGCTCTGATTTTAACATCAGAGTGATGTTAATAGTCACGGTCCTGGCTCTGAGCGCTATGGGACTTAACTTCTGAGGTCATCAGTCCCCTAGAACTTAGAACTACTTAAACCTAACTAACCTAAAGACATCACACACATCCATGCCCGAGGCAGGATTCGAACCTGCGACCGTAGCGGTCGCGCGGTTCCAGACTGTAGCGCCTAGAACCGCTCGGCCACTCTGGCCGGCAGTCACGGTCCTGTTAGAGGTGGTATGCCGTTGCCGTAATTCCGACACGAGTGTCTGTTACACAAGGAAAGGTTTCATCTATGAAGACCAAGTTGCCGAAGTTACCGATGAAAAACTTTATAGTGTTGCTCAGTGTGGATCGGTTGCGGAGCGCTGGTAGTGAGAGCTTCCTGATCGATGGACTACGTTCCAGTGTTCTCTGTGGAATTCCAAATCTGCCCACAGTGTGTCGTGGAGTACGGACATTGATTTCCTTCGATGGTGATCCGTCCGTCGGACAAAGCTCTTCAGATTTCTTGATGCTACTAGTAGGATACGTATCTCAACCTCTCGCTTCTCCGTCTTTAACAACACAAATGCACATCTACACTCGTGGCAGTCACCGACGTTACAGAGTTAGACATCTGATACACACGCTGCCGAAGAGCCGTCCAGCTAAAAGCTCCAGGCAATAAATGAACCGCGTGGGAAGTATATACACTACTGGCCATTAAAATTGCTACACCACTAAGATGACGTGCTACAGACGCGAAATTTCACCGACAGGAAGAAGATGCGGTGGTATGCAAATGATTAGCTTTTCAGAGCATTCACTCAAGTTTGGCGCCGGTGGCGACACCTACAACGTGCTGACATCAGGAACGTTTCCAACCGATTTCTCATACACAAACAGCAGTTGATCGGCATTGCCTGGTGAAACGTTATTGTGTTGCATCGTGTAATGAGGAGAAATGCGTACCATCACGTTTCCGACTTTGATAAAGGTCGGATTGTAGCCTATCGCGATTGCGGTTTATCGTATCGCGACATTGCTGCTCTCGTTGGTCGAGATCCAATGACTGTTAGCAGAATATGGAATCGGTGGGTTCAGGAGGGTAATACGGAACGCCGTGCTGGATCCCAACGGCCTCGTGTCACTAGCAGTCGAGATGACAGGCATCTTATCCGCATGGCTGTAACGGATCTTGCAGCCACGTCTCCATCCCTGAGTCAACAGATGGGGATGTCTGGAAGACAACAACCATCTGCACGAACAGTTCGACGACGTTTGCAGCAGTATGGACTATCAGCTCGGAGACCATGGCTGCGGTTACTCTTGACGCTGCATCACAGACAGGATCGCCTGCGATGGTGTATTCAACGACGAACCTGGGTGCACGAATGGCAAAACGTCATTTTTTCGGATGAATCCAGGTTCTGTTTATAGCATCATCATGGTATCCGTGTTTGGCGACATCGCGGTGAACGCACATTGGAAGCGTGTATTCTTCATCGCCATACTGGCGTATCACCTGGCGTGATGGTATGGGGTGCCATTGGCTACATGTCTCGGTCACCTCTTGTTCGTATTGACGGCACTTTGAACAGTGGAAGTTACATTTAAGATGTGTTACGACCCGTGGCTCTACCCTTCATTCGATTCCTGCGAAACCCTACATTTCAGCAGGATAATGCACGACCGCATGTTGCAGGTCCAGTACGGGCCTTTATGGATACAGAAAATGTTCGACTGCTGCCCTGGCCAGCACATTCTCCAGATCTCTCACCAATTGAAAACGTCTGGGCAATGGTGGCCGAGCAACTGGCTCGTCACAATACGCCAGTCACTAGTCTTGATGAACTGTGGTATCGTGTTGAAGCTGCATGGGCAGCTGTACCTGTACACGCCATCCAAGCTCTGTTTGACTCAATGCTCAGGCGTATTAAGGCCATTATTACGGCCAGAGCTGGTTGTTCTGGGTACTGATTTCTCAGGATCTATGCACCCAAATTGCGTGAAAATGTAATCACATGTCAGTTCTAGTATAATATATTTGTACAATGATTACCCGTTTATCATCTGCATTTCTTCTTGATGTAGCAATTTTAATGGCCAGTAGTGTAAAATAGATTACCGAAAGTGAAATGCGAGGAAAAATGGTGAATATCTTAGAGGAAAACCCAGACCGCATCTCGCTGGAGCCGTGAGATCAGGAGTTGCCTCTGGGCTATTTAGAGATACGTTTCCTGGACGGAGGTGGACCGCGGTCAGGTTTGGCGTCCTGGTCCGCTTGGCGTGCGCGCCAGTGCCCGCACAAGGCCGCGGCCCGTTACGCGCGTGGCGAGACTGTTGGCTCTGGCCATTAAAAGGCCTCGCAGACAGGTTCTCCTGAGGTTAACAGTCTGCCGTTTAATTTGTGCGGGAGGGGTGGCGCCGCCGATCTCGTCATGTGCTTGTTCCCACTGCGTAGTTCCACTTCCATTAAAAGGTCCTCGTCTCATACTGCGCATCTCCCATTTTCGGCAGTGTAAAAATGCAAATCTAATTTATATGTGCTTGCTTTTTCAGTTTAGTAAACTTTCTGAACTGCTGTTATGGTATTTATATCAACGCACGTTAATTTACCGTTATGACAATCTCTGTTTACTAACACACTGTCGTGCCGCTGAGGAAAATAAAGATGGTCCGTGTCCATTGCCAACGATGGTTGCTTAGCTATTCGTAAACACTGCCAAACGGCGCGCCTCCGTAGTCGAGGTCGCTATCGCACGCCTGTGCGATGGCGATCGACACGTAGGTAGGCAGTTCAAGTCCTGGCGATGAAAGAAATCTCACTGCCAGTATTACACTGGCGAGGAGAGGAAAGGTGGTAGCCTAAAGTTCCTGATTAGTAGACTTGGTCCCAGTGTCATAGATTAAATTCCAAACCTCTCTAATACAGTGACGGCGTGTGACAGTGTCGATGGTGGTCCGTCAGTCAGATAAGGACGTTAAAGCCTGACGCTCCACTCGGTTCTACTCGAGAGCAATAGGTTATGTGCAGACACTGAGTTTCACCGTCTCCCTCCCCTCATCATCACACAACACAAATGTGACACCAAACTGTACACACACCCATTACAGTCGTCTACACTTAACAGTACCCTTAAGACACAAGTCTTACAAATCGTGAGGAAAGGGGCCATTGTGTGCTGAGGAAGCAAACCTTTTCCGGTCAGGCGGCTGAATCTATCCCTCGGGGTCTCCTAGCCAACGATGCTATCTTACTCTTCTTTCTTATTTTCAAACAAGTATGGAATTTGTAGCTGTAGTCGTAGTGGACCAAGTGACGAGGCCTTCATCTTAAGCCTAGTCAAAGCGGAAACGCAAAATCGGCGGCAACAGCTGACCAGAGAGTCTCCCCACGACACCCGCTGGCACCCGCTCACCTGTCTACACTTGCGCCTCCATTTCGATGTCTTGCGGGGTACTGAAGTTGCTTAGTTACTGTTCCCGGACGCTTGATAGATGTACAATTAAAGAACAGTCCGAATTCTTCTTAGACGCTCTTTTACTAAACAGTCCTGATGTTGAAAGTTCAGGTTCACGTACCAGTACTCTTTCCTTTGTTAATCCCTGTGAATTTTCGTTTCGGACTCAGTTGTGCTATTCTGATTGGAGAAACTATTTGACTGACGGTTCGCACCTGTATATTATATGAATTATCAAGTTCCTACATCTCCCCAAACATCTGGAACACCTTCGCCTGTCCCAAACATCCCATAAACTAGAATCCAAACACCCCACTCCATCACCACCTTTGAAAACATTGGCCTGGTGCAACGCTTATACCAGAATATCTAATCTTCTCTCTCTATCTCTCTCTCTCTCCAAACACTCAATGTTCCACTTCCTTGAGTCTTTTCTCAAAGTAATTTAGCTCTAATTAACCTGCCAGGTCGTGAGGTTATCTCTGAAATCTCCAGTTTTACTAACAGTAACATACGTCAATCGTCCTTCCACACATGAAGGCACTAACCCATTTTCCTCTTGCCTTACTAGACTGATAATCTTTCTTTGATACACATGTCCCACATTCTCCCACCAGAGCCCTCAACAAGAGCTCTCATCACTATCATCCACATAAATTACACAACCACGAACATCATCACAATGTCACGCGTCTCAACATCACTCTTTCACCACCTATAAGTTTCTATATGTACATGAATTGCCTTTTACAGTGCCTGAAGTGAAGCAGTTAGACCGCTGCCAGCCCAAAATTAGTAGGGGGAATGTAAGTAACTGATAAATAAGAAAGGAAAAATGCCTTTATTCTTTTTACAGTTTCCAATAATGATCAAATATGTGTCAACAAAAAGCCTTCTTTTTCGAGAAACTGAATTTATATGCATGCAGCAATTTCATGTTGCTCATTAAGCACGATCAGTATTAGCGTTATGTGACGAAGTTCCTCCCCTCCCCCTACCTACTATAATAGTTTCTCGAAAGCAATGTTGATCGCGATGATTTTATGATGTGAGAAATACAAATGAAGAGCAAAAAACTGAATATGTGGAACAATCACTTTGAGAAGTTTGGTCTCAAAGTCAGTTTAGCAAAGACTGTAGCCATGAAGATATGCAGGTAAGGACAGCTCCGGTTAAAGATGAATGGGAAACCCCTGGAAAATTTGCAACATTACCCAAACTTGGGCAGTGTCATAGACTGTAAAAACTTATATCTAAGTGAAGTTCTAAGCCTTACAAATGAAGTTACCCAGTTTTACAGTCGAGAATGGTGCCTGTTTTGGGGCAACCAGATACCACACGAGGCAAAATAAATCATCTGCAGTGCCTTCTATTTTTCCATTTTGCCCTACACATTGAAGATCTGTGTTCTAACAGAGAGAGAGAGAGAGAGAGAGAGAGAGAGAGAGAGAGAGAGAGAGACAGAGAGAATAACAAAATCCAAGCTGTTAAAATGAAGTTCGTTACATTTATGCTGAGACAATCGAAAAAGGATAAGATAAGGAATGACAGGAATAAAATGAATGCAGATGTAAAACAGTGTACTGGCAAACTTCCAAGAGTATCATGGTAATGTCTTGTGAAACGGTTGGAAGGAACTGGGAGAAAGGAATTTCCTGAAATGAATATACTGGGTGATCAAAAAGTCAGTATAAATTTGAAAACTGAATAAATCACGGAATAATGTAGATAGAGAGGTACAAATTGACACACATACTTGGAATGACATGGGTTTTATTAGAACCAAAAAAATACAAAAGTTCAAAAAATGTCCGACAGATGGCGCTTCATCTGATCAGAATAGCAATAATTAGCATAACAAAGTAAGACAAAGCAAAGATGATATGCTTTACAGGAAATGCTCATTATGTCCACCATCATTCCTCAATAATAGCTGTAGTCGAGGAATAATGTTGTGAACAGCACTGTAAAGCATGTCCGGAGTTACGGTGAGGCATTGGCGTCGGATGTTGTCTTTCAGCATCCCTAGAGATGTCGGTCGATCACCATACACTTGCGACTTCAGGTAACCTCAAAGCCAATAATCGCACGGACTGAGGTCTTGGGACCTGGGAAGCCGAGCACGACGAAAGTGGCGGCTGAGCACACGATCATCATTAACCGACGCGCGCAAGAGATCTTTCACGCGTCTAGCAATATGGGGTGGAGCGCCACCCTGCGTAAACATCGTACGTTCCAGCAGGTGTTTATCAGCCAGGCTGGGGATGATGCGATTCCGTAACATATCGGCGTACCTCTCACCCGTCACGGTAGCAGTTACAAAACCAGAATCACGCATTTCCTCGGAGAAAAAAGGCCCGGTAACGGTAGATTTTTGGTTCTAATAAAACCCCATGTCATTCCAAGCATGTGTGTCAATTTTTACCTCTCTATCTACATTATTCCGTGGTTTATTAAGTTTTCAAATGTATACTGACTTTTTAATCACCCGGTAAATGTGAAATTATACACTAAGGTGACAAAAACCATGGAACACCTCCTAATATCGTGTCGGACCTCCTTTCGCAGCTACTCGACGTGGCATGGACTCAACTAGTCGTTGGAAGTCCACTACAGAATCCATAGCCGTCCATAATTGCGAAAATGTTGCTCGTGCAGGATTTTGATCACGAACTGACCTCTCGATTATGTCCCATAAATGTTAGATGGGTTTCATGTCGGGCGATCTGGATGCCAAAGAATTCGCTCGAATTGTCCAGAATGTTCTTCAAACCAGTCGGGAACAATTGTGGCTCGGTGACATGGCGCATTGTCATCTATAAAACTTCCGTCGTTGTTTGGAAACATGGTCTCCAAATAGCCAAACATAATCATTTCCAGTCAACGTTCGGTTCAGCCTTGTTGGGAACTCGGGTACATGGCTTCGTTGGGTCTGCGCCTCACTCGAACCATATCATCAGTTTTCACCAACTGAAATCGGGATTCATTTGACCAGGACAAGGTTTTTCAGTCATCTAGGTACCAACCGACATGGTTACGAGCCCAGGAGAGGCGCTGCAGCCGTCCGTCGTCTGCTGCCATAGCTCATTAACGCCAGATTTCCTCGCACTGTCCTAACAGATACGCTCATCATACTTCCCACATTGATTTCTGCTGTTATTTCACGCAGTGTTGCTTGTATGTTAGCAACTCCACGCAAACGCCGCTGCTCTCGGTCGTTAAGTGAAGATCGTCGGCCACTGCGTTGTCAATGGTGAAAAGTAATGCTTGAAATGTGGTAGTCTCCTCATACTCTTGACACTGTAGATCTTGGAATATTGAATTCCCTAACGATTTCCGAAATGGAATGTCCCATTGTCTAGCTCCAACTACCAGTCCGCGTTCAAACTCTGCTTCAGTCCCGTCGTGAGGCCATAATCATTTCGGAAATCTTTGCCCATGAATCACCTGAGTACAAATGACATCTCCGCCAACACATTGCAGGTTTGTACCTTGTGTATGTGATACTATCGCCATCTTTATATGTGCATCGCTATCCCATGACCTTTTTTTCACCTCAATTTATGTTAGACGGCTAAGGAAAACATGAATCGAGATATCTAAAGACGTGGCCAAAAGTGATTTCCTTTGGGATAGGAACCATGAGGAAGACCTGTACGAGAAAAGCAATGGTTGGAACAGGCTCGCCACCAGCACCCGGGAAACTGTAGCTGCAGTTGCTGCTGATGATGGCCATTATGATTATGACGATAGCTTTCCGAGAGAAGAGGTACAAAGCCTCTGTAATTTGTTTCTCATTCATGTATTTTACAGTATACCGTTGTGTTACAGATACGAACATTTTACTCGTAGGCCTATCAAGAGCGGATCTCCGTGTAGCTAAAATGCATAGCAACCACATATTGCCCTGGCGTATGCGAGTTCGCAATAACGAATAAATAAAATATTAGTCACGCGTTTATTTAGCTAAGGCATTTTACTGTAGTGGCTGTGCTTGGGAAGTTAGCGCATTTATTTATTTTTCTCGTGTGTCATGTGTACACAGCGGCTTCTAATGAGATGCTGAAAGCCAGCACTCGAGGTGCGAACGTAGTTTAGAGGCAGTCGAACGCAGTCGCTGCACTTCCAAATGAAACCTCCAGAATACTACGAGTAATTACAAGCCGCCGAGTCACCATGTAACACATGATAAATTAGTATGAAATAGAGTAAACTGGCCCTATTGTCTGTGATAATAAGGTGCCAATAATAATAAAATCTAAAATTATACTTGGTGACCAGGGTCAGAGGACCGCGCGATGTCGGCAGCCGCTGTCTCATTGTCTGCCTATGACGTCATTCGAAAGCGGTATCGAGGGTCAAAGGGAGCAGCACACGGCTCTTTCAGCTGTTATTGGCTTTCTAGACCATGGAGGCGCTACTCCCCAGTCCAGTAGTTCCTCATGTGGCATCACGAGGATGAGTGGACACCGTTCCAATTCCAAACCGAGCAGTACCAGGAATCGAACCCAGAATCCTCCCACCCCAGCAGTACCAGGAATCGAATCCAGTTTCCCCACACGGCAGTCAAGCGAGATTGTCATTCAGCTACGGAGGCAGATAGAACTAATAACAATAAATATAGTTAAATTTCCATTCGATAGAGGAGTGTACGCAGTAGTGAAATTTCCCAATATTGTCAATTTCAATTAGCTGCCGGAACCAGTCCGGAAAGAACCCGCAGGCACCATATCATCTCTTTCATGAGTGCTAGTCGTACAAGTTTCATTGAAATATTTCTGTAGGATTTGGGGCAGTATGAGTTAGGTTTGAATCTTCAAGTCGGCCTCCGAGTCGTTTTGAATTGACTAGTACTGCAACCCGAAACTAGGTCAGAAAATTCAATAACACTAATACTAGCATGCTGCTGGTGAACTGCAGTATACGTACTTCAGTAACTATTTGCTAACAACGACCTGATCCAAACCACAACCGCTGTAATTCTTACTTGATACTGTTTCAGCACCCTGATTACTTGATACTGTTTCAGCACCCTAATGCGTACACACCAATCAGCAATGTGACTTTTTAAGCAATGACGCCGGTCTTTTTTGGAGAATAGCTAAGAATTTATATGTTCAAATGGTTCAAATGGCTCTAAGCACTATGGAATTTAACATAAGAGGTAATCAGTCCCCTGGACTAAGAACTACTTAAACCTAACTAACCTAAGGACATCCAACACATCCACGCGCGAGGCAGGATTCGAACCTGCGACCGTAGCAGCAGCGCGGTTCCGGACTGAAGCGCCTAGAACCGCTCGGCCACATCGACCGGCCAGTTTATATGTCTTCATTAAAAAATAACAATATAAAAAAGTGGTCACGTCACATTCTAAAAATAAAAGGATCAACATACCAAATGTGAAAATCTGACAAACAATGAATATAACGGGCGGTGGACTTAGTTTCTATATTAGGTTGTCTCATGACCTCCCAGGCAAATTTTCACTATTTGATGCAATTTGTAATCAGTCGTTTCTGACTTCGAGTGCGTAAGAGGCACATTGGTCGTGATGTACAACACATGGTTGCTAACTCATAGCCGGCCGCGGTGGCCGTGCGGTTCTGGTGCTGCAGTCCTGAACCGCGGGACTGCTACGGTCGCAGGTTCGAATCCTGCCTCGGGCATGGGTGTGTGTGATGTCCTTAGGTTAGTTAGGTTTAAGTAGTTCTAAGTTCTAGGGGACTTATGTCCTAAGATGTTGAGTCCCATAGTGCTCAGAGCCATTTTTTTTTTTTTTTTTGCTAACTTATTGTTCTAAGTCTTCTGAGTGGCTTGCAAGTTGTTGCTTGCATATGAGGTTCAGAATAAAGCAGAATATATGGAATTTTTGAGCTGAGTGTCTTGATTACGTTTTACGGTGAAGAGATGTACAATATGGGAGCCGGTCCTCATACCTACGTCAAGGATTTTCTAACAAGCACATTTACAAATTGTCTTTGCTGCTCTTAATCGTCACCTACGCAGCCCGATGATGATGGCGGTAGAAGATGTCATGAGAAACGCCAGATTTTGAGATGCCATAATATAAAAGTTCAATAATGCCCCTTCAACTAGAATGATACAGCTTACGTAACTGTTTGGAGAATATTGCACGGTTAAAGGCACCGCCCTAAGAAGATGCACTCACTACGGTCACACGAAATTCCTGCTGTAGTTTCTTCCTCCTAAATGTTAATGATAGTGCCTTCCACAGGCAAGTGTTATTTACGTCTGAGACCAGCTCTGTACTTACCAGTTACTTCATTGACAGGTATATGTTGGTATACACAGATAAATACTGGGACTATGAGATCCCATATTGGATTACTGGTAGATCTCAACAACAGCGTCATTGAGCCGCGGGATATTTCGGTGCAGACGCGCGGGCCCAACTAGCTGACAACTTTGGGGACCATCGGCAAGATCGCGGAAGACCTATTGCATGACTAACGGATTCACATGATTTCTAGGGTTCCGGCCCCAATCGATAAAAACGTAATCCTTATAGGATCACCACTTTGTTGTTTCGTCTGTCTGTCTGTCTGTCCGTCCGGCTGTTAAGAATCCTTTTTCTCAGGAACAGGTAGACGTATTAAGATGCAGTTAACTCACATACTAAGATCTACAGCCCCTTAGTGACATATGTAATCAAAAGATAAGGTCATTTATGTCACATATTTTGATCTCTTGCCAGTACCAGTGTCAATTACAGGCAAAACTCGTTGAAATTCTCGATTCCCGTGGTGGATGAAGCATCAAAACCGTCGGTTCCAAAGTCCTGTTCGCACTTATCCAGATATTTCTTTTGCCTTTCTGGCTGGTGGTGTTTATAGTATACTGGCTTCCATCTGTAACCAGAGCTGAGTAGACTACCTAAATCAGTCATATGTTTCAGTACATCAAATGGTATACAGCAGTGCTCGACAGAGTTGGGAAGGAGTAGCTTAAGGTGTCAGACATGCACTGAGGCTCGTTTTGTTACCAGAAATGTCTTCAATAATGATACGTAATTTGCGTATAAGTGTTATTAAATACCAGGACACCGCAGATGTCTCATGGGCTTCATTCATTAATGATACGTTACGAAGAATATGTTCCTCAACAAAACGTGATTATCAATGTGTGGCCTATCGTTGTTCAAAGTTTTCGATGCGGAGTGGATTGGCCATAGGCATGTAAAACATAAATTAGCCAGAATACTTGCCAAAAGTACGTTCTGCAGTCTGCCTATATAACGGATACAGCCGAACGTCATTTCACATCAGCTTAGGGCGTGAGCCAGATGTTGACATGACAAAACGTCTTTCGAGTCAAAATCCCAGGTGATATGAGTTAACAAACATAGCTAGTGGTTCTTTACAGCGTGAAGAGCTAAAGCGCTGTACACCCAACCTAGTGAGGCACATTGAGCTACTATTTGCTTAAATAACCAACGGAATTTGTGTGGAAGCTGTCCAAGAGGCTTCAGGTTGTGACTCGAGACACACGACTCATAATTAGTGTACGTGGTTTATTACGCCGTCCTCCAACAGTATGACTTCGTATCCGCCTCTTAAATATATTCTACAACTATTACACGTTAGGTAAGAACGTTGCCCGGACTACTTAATTTATGCTGTAAGGTCTCAAGCTGTAACGAACCCATACTTCACACATTATTAAGGAAAGGAGACACTCTACAATCAGGCCAGGGGACCACGTGTAGCTACTGGCCACTGTACCATCCTCTATCGACAACGTAACTCAATGTCAACATGGAGGGCCATTTGTCTAACACGTCCCTAACACGTATTCTTCGGTATTATACTGCCGAACATTTGCGGAAACCTGTGACACCAGAGAAGAATCAATATTCACGTCTGTTATTGTGACATGAACGTGAAATCAGTCAAAGAAGGCGAGCTATATTTCCGTACCAGTTTGACTGTTTAGGCTAGATGATGCTCTACGAGTAAACGTCATGTATATAAACGTCTTCTACCATCTATTCTACTGCATGGTCATGAAAAACGTAACAGTTCGAATTGATTCTGGATAGCCTTCCGAAAAGAGTCAGCTGCAGCTGTGGTTAAGCATTAACTTGCTCCATTGACAGAGGAATTTGGGAGCCCACGACTGCTCAGGGTCATTCAGTGTCCGATCTCGCTCGCCCAGCATTTCAAGTGTATGCAGCGTGCCGTTACGTACCATTCAACATACAGCCTGGATCCGCGCCGAATCCTTGAGCAGCGAGCACACTGCTACATTCACTTCCATCTTTCATCGGACATTAACTGTTACAGCAAAGCTAATATTCTCTATATTTTTAGATGTGTTGTCATCAAAGAGAGCATTTTTTACTTTGATTTTGACATCATCTGAAAACAATACTCTGAAATTACACTGACATTTGACTGTAATAACTTAGTGGATATCATTATCTGAACGGAACGGTACAGATCCTTCAGATATCGGCTCACTATGCAAACAATGCTCCGCGTTACGAACTGTACATTCCGTACAGTGTGGGCTCTGTTAATACCGCAAATAATAGGCTCAAGTTTGTCGATTTTTGTAGAGTTCCGTTGATTATTTCAACCCCCCTTCGTATTCGATATTGTGAACGATCTCGACTGCACAGTCTAATGGATTCAACCCTGACATAGCGAGTTCTTGGCCGCCTTCTTGTTGCTATTTGAGACGTCCAGGGACTTGATATCTTGGAACTATTTTTTGTTAAACAGTTTGTTTGAAGACTGCGGAGACTGAAGATGGCAATGTAATTGAACTTTTGGTGTCAACTTTGCAGCTTTCTCTCGGCGAAGTTCAGGAGGAGATAATAAAAGGCCAAAGAAAGTGAAGAGCTTTGTTCTTTGAAACAGGATCTCGATATGTTGAATGCATGAAACTCGTGGAGCTGTTTCAAATTTTTATTAAATCGTTGTTATTGTAATAACTGATTTAGTTCATCAGTTCCATCAATCTTCGTGATTTGTGGTATTGGTATTCCATGATGTACACTTATACCTGTGAGACTTGTTTCAGTCGACGGTTCTACATTTACATCTACATATATACTCAGCAGCCACCTGTATAGTACATGGCGGAGGGTACGTCGATGCGGTATTATAGATTTTCATTTCTCTTCAGTTCCCGTATTGAGCGCAGGAAAGGGGCTGTCTACATCTCTCTGTACGCGCCCTAATCTTTCTTATCTTATTCTTATGATCACCATGCGAGATACTCGTTTGTAGCAGCATAATAGTTGCACAGTCTTCTTCGAAAACAGCTTCTCTAAATTTACCCAGCAGGATCTCGAAAGAACTACGTCGCCTTTTATCGAGAATTCCCATTAAAGCTCCCCGAACGTTTCTGTTACACTTCTAGTTGACGTATTTGCCTTTTGCAATACGGTTCGGATGGGCTCAGTTCGCCCCGCGGTTCGCTAAAGGAGATCTGTTGTGATCTGAAGATGATATGTATAGATTGAAGCCGATCACCACTAATAAATTATCTTCTATCTTGCCATTAAAACAAATTTTTTTCATTATAACTGAATTTAGATCGCTGTAATCCAAAAATGTTATCAAAAATCAATAACTTTCATATTGGCTATTGTTTCGCGAGAACGTCTCCTTTTTGCCAAGTATTCCCATTTCAGCTCCACAATCGTTTCTGTTACACTTTCATTTGGGCTATACTGGCCACCTACGATTCTAACAGCGCATCTCTGAATTTGTTTTATGTCTGTTGTCATACCTACTTGACGAGGACATCAACATCGGAGCTATATTATAGAATTGATAGAACTAGCGTCTTGTAAGAGATTTACTTTACAAATGATAGAATTTTCCCAAATACCTTTAAACAAAATTAAGTCTACCGTTCACCTTGTTAATATTGAGTTATGTGATACTTTCATTTCATATCTTTTTCTAAGGTATAGAATCCATTGTTTCACGAAACACTTTGAGTAAAAACAAGTTTCGAGACATTTCATTAAAACCACCGCGACGAACTATTCTGTAAGTCTCATTCTTATAGAAGCACTTACTAGTGGCAGTAAGAGAAAAAACAGTAAATGTTTCGGGGTTGGTGGTACAAGAATAAAATACTTCCCTTGTATGTAAAATGATCCCTAAAGCGATCTTTGATGGACTTACGTAACGGCAACGTCGATTTCCTTCTGGATAGTTGGTTAGATATGAGCAAGTGTAACAATAGAACAGCGCCGACAGAGAGTAAGCTCACGATCAAGAATAACTTAAATTTGCAATTCACATAGCTGAAATTCATAGAAGCTCCATTTCTGACTTATGACATTGGAGTGTTGATACTCATCGCGGATAGTTAAACGTAAATAGTACTGTAAACAGCAACTCAGAAAAAGGAAAATGACAATAAAAGCCAAGTTAGCTAGCTCGGTGAATTAGTGGCTCAGCTCTGAAGAACCACAAGGAAGCAAACAAAATAATCGGACATTAACTCTAATGTGGCATAACCCACTATATGATAAGATCATAGCATTAGAGACCTCTGTAACTGGCTTATCTTTAGTAGACGCTTCTTCACAGCTAGAAGGATACAGACAGCATCCAGTTACCGGCTGCGAAGATAATGCAGACGTAGGTCAAGCTTGATAATCTTCTCCGCACACAGTAAACAAAGCTCAGACTAAGCTTTTCGGGTGGACTTGCGAATCAGAGAGATAAGTGTGATTACTAAGTTTCCTTGTGGAACTTCTGAACTTCAGCGAACACTGCACGCTTGTAAGTTACTGACGAGACTTGTACAATCTGCCACATTCGCAGTTTTGTCATTATTGTAAAGAAATCAATAACGTCAAGCTACAAAAATGTCGCAAGTAAATCGTAAACTCGACGGCTGCTCAGCGATGTCGAGATAACTGAACACACCTGAAGCTGACGAAGTTGAAGAGAGTTTCATTTCGTTGTGAAGCGATAGTTAAGAGGTACTTCTTAGATAATTTACAAGTTGGGTTCATCACCATCCATATCAATACGCTATCGCAGAGAAGGCTTCCAATGGTACCAGGTACGTGGGAAGAAAGGTTGCTTAAATGCCTCTGTGCGTGCTGTAATGGGCCTAATATTCTCTGCACGGTAACGGCGGAAGAGAGATGAATAGGGTTGCAGTAGATTCGTAGATTTCGCATTTAAAGCTGGCTGTCGAAACTTCGCAAGTACGCTTTAGCAGGGTAGCTGACGTCTATTTTCAAGCGTCTGCAGTTCAGGTTCTCTAGTATCTCCGTGGTGCTCTCCCGTGGATCCAATAAATGTGTTTCCATTCGTTTTTCCCATCTCTGCATTCGTCCGACATCCGCTACTCGAATGTGGTTGGGTCCTCCAGAACAGTACTCTAGGTTTGGTCGCACGACTATTTCACAATCGATTTCCTCTGCACACAGAGCGCACTTTCCCAGCTCTTCCATCGTTTATTCTACTAGGCACTCATGCATCCATGTAGGGTCAATTATTCTTTTCAATTCCAGCTACTGCCCCTCTACATGCTACTGCCCACATCTGAATATTTCAGGTTCTTTACTGAGGAATCGTCATCTAGTTTGCTGACTTTGTGAACATTTCTGTTTGGTTTAGTTGCTCTTAAAACCCTGGTAATCAATGTTGGTACAACCGCCTCGTGGACTATAATGCCGATTTCTACGTTGGCATCATCAGAGATGTCATTTCTATTAGTTGCAGTTAGATCTAATATATTTCCATCATGAGTGGGCTGGTGGATGGTTATCGAGCTACTATATCCGTCATACATAGACGACAAACCGCAGCCCACAACAAGCAAAGTATAGTTATTTGCAGTTGGAATGCTTATTAGCGTACATATTTAAGAAGACCCATATTGCGACAATAAGCAGAGAGATACTTGCGAAAGCTGCAAAACTGAATGGCCATGTGGCGAATTTGTCCCATCCCGGGCAAAATCCATACAGTCCTCTTCCGGCATAGAAACCTCACCAAATAGAGCCTACAGGAAGAAAGAGGAAGAAAGAGACATACTGTTAAAATTCCGGGGTACTCTCCTAATGCTGCAAGGTACAGATATGTACCCTCTGGTGCACCAAGACAAATATTTTAAAAGGCGCATCCACCTATACCACATCCTCAATAATGCCCGAATGTTGCAAAACGTAAGACAACTGCAGAGTCGTCTCCACGGGTGATCAACTAGGACAGCTATACACACATACAATTCATACATACCCCAGATTTTCGAGCATGAAAATGTCCCACTGAACGGCAGATGGAAAACATAATATGCTGAAAAAACATGTGCAGAAGAATGCCACCTCCTTGACAGCTTCGTGTGTCTACATCCGCGTACAAGCAGAGACGATGTTTATCAAACCGCTAGCGTCGGAATATTACAAACGCCAGTGGCTAAAATCATAACGAGATGCGAACGGCATCTATTCCAAATTGAGGAGACAAAGAACACGTTGTAAGAAAGACAGAACCAGAACGGAGACACACCACACACAAATACATTGTCCTCGCATAGACGATCGCACAGAACACGACACGCATACTCTGATGGACCTAAATGTTATGATCACTGCCCACCAACTACAGCCTGGTGGCGTTACGGCCACATGAAGTGGTAAAACAAAAACAAAAAAGTAAGCGAAGAGGAGGCGAATGGGTAATTATTCTAGCGACGACAGGCGCTGCAAATGTGGAAATGCACTGACACACTCGACTTCCGAAAAGGGCAGATTCTTATGGCCCGCGACTCGCAGACGGCTAAGTTGGTTGACTGTTCGTGTGTTATTGCCATGACCATCTACAGAAAGTGGCCGAAGAACTGTGAGATGAAGAATACGCGACAAGATGTTGGATGCCTACACCTTTTCTGATTTTGTCCCTTATAAATAGTTTTTTGAAAGCCTGCGACTGTGAAAACAGTTGGTTTGTTTACAAATAGCTTTTCTGCAACCAGTAGCAATTTTTTTATATTCGTATGTTACATGATTTGTTTCGGGAAATGGTTCCCATTTTCAAGTATGTTTTCTCTTTCCACAGAGTATGATACGTATTTGTGCAGAAGGTATTTTCTTAACAACATGGATTATAATTTTCTGACAACAATTTTACATTGGTGCTTATTTCTGTGTGTTAATACATTTATTTAAGTATACTGTCGAAGCATCTGAAGAAATACACTGATTCACTTTCTAGCTTTTCGTTTAACATTTTGTCTTCATATTTTCTGTAATGTGAATATATCTCCACTTCTTCCAGATGCCTTGACAATAGCTTGAACAAAAATAGTAACTCCTAGAAATAAGCACCAAGGTAAGCCCATACGCAAGCAAATTATAATCCATATTGTTAAGATAAATGCCTTCTGTACAGAAGAACATCATACTCTGTGGATGACCAGTAACATTATCTCTGTCAGCTACATCTAAAAACATCTTTGAAACTGTTTGTTTATGTAATTTATTCTCGTTGTGTTCTGTGCACTAAAAGTTGTGTGTAATGTTTGACATGTATGAGACTCTGCACAATTGGACCGAACTGTAGGTACAAGTTCTTCCAAATGTCGCCACTAACTACGTATATAAATCGACAACTGACTAAACTAAAAATTGCGCCTTTTTATGTATTTCAGTAAAGTCAACAAAACAAATCAAACTTCATACATGGAAAACAGTATGTAAAAATGGCATAGTGCAAAGAGAAACACACTTGAAAATGGAAACCATTTCCCGAAAGGCGTCATGTAAAATACGAGTAAAATGAAACCGTGACTGGCAGCATAAAAGTTATTTATACACAAACCCATTGCATACGCCGTATTACAGATGTGGAGGGCGGTGCCTTGCCATCTTTCTAAAATAGAATAGGCAGAAATATGTGCCAAGTCTGAAAGCAGAATACAATGCTGGTGCAGGCGAAAGTGTTTCGGAGCATATATTACAGATCATATTAATGAACACGGGACTCCGCAGCAGACGTCCCGTACGGGCTCCCGTGTTGTCCCAAGGAGATCATCAACTGTGATTGCAGTGCGCACGTGATCATCGAGATTAGATCGTAGATCAATAGAAGCATATCACCTGACCAGAAAAAATGATGTTTCTTATTACATTAGGTCGATGGTCGTTTCGGGAAAGGCGGCCATTCAGACGAACTTCTGCTGGAAACATGCACCGTGCCACGGACAAAGGCCGATGGTGGCAGTATTGTAGTGTGGGCGACATTCACCGGCGCTTCTCTGGGACCTATGGTTTTAATAGAAGACACAGTGACACCTGTGAACTACGTGAGCATTATCGCGGACCGCCTGCATCCCTTCACGCTTGATGTCTTCCCTGACGGCGATGGCATCTTCCAGCACGGCAACTGTCGGCGTCACAAAACGATCATGTGCTACAGTGCTTTGAGGACAGTGATAGTGAGCTCACGTTGATGTCTTGACGACTATATACTCCTGACAGAAGCCCGATGGAAAGCATCTGGGACGCTATCGGGCTCCGTGCCACAAACCACCGGTCCGTAATTTATGGCAATTACAGGTAGACATCTGGTGCCACGTACATCAGGAAACTTGCAGAATCTGTATCACTCAAAATCACAGTTGTATTGTGAAGTATTGGCGGAAGAGCCAACACCGTGTTGCTAGAGGAGGCCGAAATGCACGCGTTTACTTACACGCAGACCGGCGTGAGGTCTGGAACAGCTCAGAGAAATAAGACTAGCAAGACAGGAGGTACTGGTAGAATACTTAACTTTAATCCACAATCGGTGTACATCTCTCTTGACTGTACATAATTTCCATTTCAATATACACTGGTAATGGCGCCTTGCTAGGTCGTAGCAAATGACGTAGCTGAAGGCTATACTAACTATCGTCTCGGCAAATGAGAGCGTAATTTGTCAGTGAACCATTGCTATGAACGTCGGCTATACAACTGGGGCGAGTGCCAGGACGTCTCTCTAGACCTGCCGTGTGGTGGCGCTCGGTCTGCAATCACTGACAGTGGCGACACGCGGGTCCGACGTATACTAATGGACCGCGGCCGATTTAAAGGCTACCACCTAGCAAGTGTGGTGTCTGGCAGTGACACCACATATTGCGTTCTGAATGTGTACTAATACATTATTAAACAAGTGGCTGTAATGTTAAGTCTCATCAGTCTGTACTCCCGATGAAGAAAAGCCACTGATGCCACTAACACAACACGAAGCAACAGCGCACCGCCACACCTGCATATGCGTACGTAATACATTGCGCCCAAAACACTGTCGTCCATGACAGCGGCGATCAAGTAACGTCTCAATTATGTCCTTAAACAAGACACCAGAACACAAACCCAGATTAAATAACTTCAGGAACAAATAACACCAGACACTCACTACAGGGCCAAAATTAAGAAGCCACACGAAACCTCGCGAAGACACATTTCCAAAATAGATAACAAAGTGGGAATCCTGCAACAAAAATTCAGAGGTCTGTATTTCATCCGGACAAACAGAAAACATGCACATATGATTCAAATTATTGAATCACAGAGATGTAAATACAAGTTCAGCATGGGAAAGTGCAATACTTATCATGCCACAGGAACCCTAATCCAAACACCATCGATCAACCTGTCTGTACTATTTACGAAACACACACACACACAACTTATCAAAACACACCTTCAT
Source organism: Schistocerca serialis cubense (assembly GCF_023864345.2). Lineage (NCBI taxonomy): Eukaryota > Metazoa > Arthropoda > Insecta > Orthoptera > Acrididae > Schistocerca > Schistocerca serialis. The sequence goes on from NC_064640.1 coordinate 32,105,430, forward strand.
CCCATAATGTAAGCTAACTCTGTAACTACATTTTACCATGTCATTAATTATATACCTTAGCTTTTATATGTTACTTTCTTTGTTTTATTCTATATTCGTGTAACTTTGTTTCATATACGCTTAATATCTAGGCACTTCTAATGTGTGAGGAATCGGTGAAACTTGGATGAATTCGGGCCAGTACGGATAGTTTGCGACTGCTGCCAAAGTTAGCTAGGAAACAATGCAGCCGGCCGTTGTGGCCGAGCGGTTGTGCGCCTAATTCATCTTCTTAATCCAGCGCTGTCGTAGTAAACATATCACTTGCTTCACTTTATTCTTTATTTTTCCTCTGTAATTTAGAATTGTTTTATAATAAACTGAAACAAACAGAACCAATTTAAAGCGCAAAAACCACAAGGCTGCAAAGAGCAATATGTTCACCCTCAAATAGTTCCTTACGAAACGGAAACGAAAAATAAATATATATTGTACTCTGGCAAAGGCATATTGAATTTTAAGCTTGGTTTCCGTGTTTGGCGATAATAATGAGTAATAGTGTCCCTTGATATATGTAGGCATCACTTATTAAATTTCTTCTTGGATTAGACTTTGTGATGTTATTTAATGCACAGGTCACAAGAAACACATGTTGTAATCCAAGGAGAGACAAAACAATGCCCACTTCGGCGAAACATATTCTGGTAAAAACAAATATCAGTTACAATATCGCGGGAAGGTAAACATTGTTAATAACGAAAGATCGTTATGCGGCATCTAGAACAGAGGACTTTTGGAGTGTATTCACAGGGCGAGAATTTACACGTCCGTGTAGCTGAAGGACAAGCGCCATCTCTCGACGTCCTTGTGTGGCCAGAAGGTATGCCGCAAGGCCCGGCCCCCCGCGGAGTTCACTTTTATCTCTGCTCTTGGGGCCCTATCGCAGTTCAGTGAGCTGAAGCTTGCTTCACTGCTCCCTGTATAGAGCAACTGGTTGTTGCCACATGAGAACTGCGATCTGTAGGACGGTGACCCGTCGCGCCGCTTGTAGCTAGCTGAGAGAAATTTACGTCCCTACTCCTTCCCGCATTTTCTTATACATTTTATGACAAACATTGTTGTCAGCACAGCTCTGTTCAACAAGTGCGCTGAGAAATGCTGCAGTAACCCAGTTAAAAACATTAGCATTAAAAGAAAAGTACCGCCGTCGATAAATCAACGTTCAGATGATTGGAAACTACACTGCTGGCCACCGTAAATGCAACACCAAGAAAGACAAGAGGTAGCACAACAAAATTTATTTTGTAGATAACATGTTGACCAAGTATCAAATGATTATGTTTACAGACGTCTGTGACATGTGGTTCCTGCCAGAATCAGTAGCCGGAGTAGCCGCCACTGTTGGAGATCACCGCTGCCACACGTCTCGGCATTGAGTCAAAGAGACGTTGGATGTGTTCCTGGGGTACAGCAACCCAAGCAGCTTCCACACGTTGCCAAATATCATCTGGTGTGGCATCTGGGGATGTAATCTGGGTCACTCGTTGAGCAACCATGGACCACATGTTTTCTATCGGCGAAAGATCCGGAGAGCGAGCCGGTCAGGGAAGCACTTCAATCTGGTTATTGACGAAGAACCTTTGGACAATGCGTGCCACGTGTGGTCGCGCATTATCCTGTTGAAATATGGCTGTGGCCGAGCCCTGAAGGTAAGGAAGGACAACTGGCTCCAGCACCTCGGATATGTAGCGCCGGCTATTTAAAGTACCGGCAATGCGTACTAGAGGCGTGCGAGAGTAATATCCAATACCGCCCCATACCATAATACCCGGTGCAAGACCAGTGTGGCGGTGCATAATGCAGCTGTCCAGCATCCTCTCTCCACGGTGTCTCCACACTCGAATCCGACCATCGTGGTGCTGCAGACAGAAGCGTGCCTCGTCAGTAAAGACAACGTCATTCCATTCTGCCGTCCACATCCGTCTGTCATCACACCATTGGCGACGGAGACGTCTGTGGTTCTGCGTCAATGGTAGACGAAGCAATGGACGCCTTGCGGACAGACCACTCTGCTGTAAACGGCATCGAATGATACGCGCAGACACTGGATGATGCGTTACAGACGCAATGTGCTGTGCTATGGTTCGGGATGTCACTGAGCGATCCGTCACTGCCATGCGCACAATTTGCCTATCAGCACGTGCAGTGGTGCACCGAGGTGAATGCTATCGACCACGTCGGTCCGTCGTACCCTACTGCATCCAACGGTCACATATCCGCATTACAGTTGTTTGGTTTCCTCCAACACGACTAGCGATTTCTCTGTATGATAATCCACAATCTCGGTAAGCCACTATCCTTCCTCTGTCGAAATCGGATACTTGATCAAACGATGTTCGCTGTTGTCTACGAGGCATAACTGATCGTCTTGTGAAACAACCACAAGGTAAACACACATGCCGAATGTACACTCGTCGAAATCGCCAAGCCTTAAATGGCGCTATGAGGTGGCGCCACAGGCGCGCGTGATGTGCGTCTGCGCTGAAATTCTAATCAGTTGCATATCTCATCGCTGCAAACCCATGGTGTAAATTTCACTTGATTCGGATGCTTCCTTCAGGGTGTTTCATTTACGGTGGCCAGCAGTGTATTATTTTGTGGTTTACCTGGCCGTTCATGTGACTGTGTACCCATTAACATAAGTCACATAAATATATGAGATTCATTTAAAATTAAAATTACAGACAATGTTATAGATACCGGTCTCGTGAACTGTGATATGGCGCGGAGTACGATGTGGGCGACCACATGCCTCTCCTTATCCGCATCCCGTGGCGCCTGTAGGCTAAGGATGACAGGCGGCCGGTCGGTACCGTTGGGCCTCCACGGCCTCTTCGGACGGAGTTAAGTTTGGTTTAGTTTAGTTTTAGGTATACACACAGGTGGTCGGTTGAGTTCACTGTCATAGTTCAGTAAAGGCATGCAACGCAGATATTCGTTGAGTGAACTAATCTACACTTGTGCTGCGCAATCTATCATAAAGCGTGAGTCGGAGATGCAGATTGCGCCAGAATCACCCTCCTCCCCCCCCCTTTTCCTATTCTATTCACGAATGATGTATAGTAAGTATATTGGTATCACTTTTGCATATGCCAGAATTTCCGTAAGTTTGCTGCCGTGGCCATTACGTGAGATGTATATTAGAGGGAACAATATCTGCATCCATACTCCGCAAGACACCTTACGGTATCATTGCGTTTTCAGGCAACAGAAAATGGTTGCAGACACATCAATTACGGAAGGGAAATTTGTAAGACTAAACATTTGTTCGTCCACTAACCAAGACTGAACGCGTTGAGTAACTGTGGATTGTAGTGGCGTACGGACAAGATATGACGTCATGAAAGTAGTGACAGTTAAAATAGCAGTCCCCTATTCCACCGGGAAACGAAAACATGGTGACTCAGTCTGCACCAGCGACGTGTTGTTTATGTCGCAGTTGCCAAGATCCCTAGGTGTTTATTCTCGATCTTCAGTTCGAAGCGCGAAAGCACGTTCCGTGATGAAAAATCACTTGCTTGTGTGGTGTCACCGCCAGACACCACACTTGCTAGGTGGTAGCTTAAATCGGCCGCGGTCCATTTAGTACATGTCGGACCCGCGTGTCGCCACTGTGTAAACGCAGACCTAGCGCCACCACCAAGGCAGGTCTCGTGATACGAGAGAGCACTCGCCCCAGTTGTACGAGAACCTAGCTACCGACCAGATGTACGAAGCCTTTCTCTCTCATTAGCCGAGAGACAGAATAGCCATCAGCTAAGTTAATGGCTACGAACTAGCAAGGCGCCATTAGCCATACAGTGATTGTACTTAAAGTCTTCTGTGTATCGTCAAGATCGATGTACCACAAGGAATGAGTAAAGTTAAGTATTAAACCTGCTCCGTACTTTTCTTCCTAACATTAATTACGTATCCTGTTCCAGTACTTCACGCCCGTCTGCGTTAGTCTAGCTTGCCTTTTCAGCCATCTCAACTTCACGGTGTCGGCCCAGATACCGACACAACAGCTTGCCCGTGTCAAGATGAGACTCGAATCTATAAACGTTTATTCAAGAAGAACAGTCATCGAAATAATTTACTGCAGTTCGTTTCTAACAAGAAATACGAAAATTGATCCATTTCTGCCGATGTATTTGTCGCCTATGATGTGTACGAGGTAATGTCGAATCATGTTATATGTCACTCTTACGTCGAATTATTGAAAGTTTTTCTTTTACTCTAAAGCTGCCCAGTCGACAGATATTGTGAAAAGTTGCGCCAATATAGTCAGTCTCTCTATACGCCTCGCTGAGCAGCAAATATTGTGAAGTATTCGCATTATAGGATGCATCCAAAGTATAGCTAGTCCATGTTTCACCACTCCGTAACATCGCTGTTCGTAAGTCGCGCAACCATAGTGACGTTCAGACGAGAAGGTTGTTAATACGAGTCCTCAAATAGATCAAATTTTCTTCGCTGGAATTTGGATGGAAAGAAAAGGAGTCCGGTCGGCGTTCAGCTTGTCTGCCAAAGACCTGCTTTATTTCCCTGAACCCTCTTTAGCATCACATGGAGGAGGGACGCAATATATTATTGTCTAGATGGTGATTCGTCCGCCTGTTGTTGGTCGTCCCTGTGGGCTTCGTACATTTTATGTCTCAGTCACTCACTGAGTGGTATTGGCACAAAATGGCGGATGACACAGAAGAGAAAGGGTGAAAACGGTTTAACGGTTCTTTGACGACGTGGTCACTAGAAATGCAGCACAGGCTCGGATATGGAAGGGATGGGGTAGTAACTCTGCCGTGTCCCTTCAAAGGAACCATTCCCGGTATGTTTCTTAAGCGATTTAAGGAGTCTAAATCTACGTTGGCAGACGGGGACTTGGAGCGCCGTCCCCAATTTCTTATTATTGCGCTACCACGTTCGCTGACCCAGAAGTACCAGAAATACTTAATTTCATTTTCAGAAATTATTTAACAGAGGAAGATCATTCCACTGTTGCTTCTTTCGGTCGCATAACCATACCAAAACTACAGATATAGAGCTGGGTTATTGACGAACAGAACTCAAACTAAAATCGGTCAGCGAAGAATACGCGACTATATCTGATGTATTGCTTGTACTATCTTATATTGATTGTGTGAAAGAAATTGCTTTCTTTCTGGCAGCATTTCACCGTAAACCACTGGATCTACGAAGTCATCCAAACCAGTGGAAAACGGAAAAAGCATCACAGAGACACTCGTTTAATTCCGATGGCATGCGCTGCAAGAGATGCGCAATACATTACGGACGGATTTATCGCTAAAGTTACGAAGTCGTACGTTCTAGATAATATGAAGAAATATATCGAATGATTCCGTATTTACTCCACGAAATGACCATGGCAGGCGAATCAGAGACATTCGTACACACAGAGAAGTTTTTGGACAGTCGTTCTTCGCGCGCTCTATGCACGAAAGGCATAAGAAAGGAGGAAACGATAATGGTGACGGTAGTACCCTCCTCTGCATAACGTATGGTGGTTTACGGTTTACATCTACATCTACATCTACATGATTACTCTGCAATTCACATTTAAGTGCTTGGTAGAGGGTTCATCGAACCACAATCTCGTGGTCGTGCGGTAGCGTTCTCGCTTCCCACGCCCCGGTTCCCGGGTTCGATTCCCGGCGGGGTCAGGGATTTTCTCTGCCTCGTGATGGCTGGGTGTTGTGTGATGTCCTTAGGTTAGTTAGGTTTAAGTAGTTCTAAGTTATAGGGGACTGATGACCATAGATGTTAAGTCCCATAGTGCTCAGAGCCATTTGAACCATTTTTTTTGAACCACAATCATACTACCTCTCTACCATTCACTCCCGAACAGCGCGCAGGAAAAACGAACACCTAAACCTTTCTGTTCGAGCTCTGATTTGTCTTATTTTATTTTGATGATCATTCCTACCTATGTAGGTTGGGCTCAACAAAATATTTTCGCATTCGGAAGAGAAAGTTGGTGACAGAAATTTCGTAAATAGATCTTCCATCCCAACTCGCATATCATATCTGCCACACTCTCTCCCCTATTACGTGATAATACAAAACGAGCTGCCCTTTTTTGCACCCTTTCGATGTCCTCCGTCAATCCCACCTGGTAAGGATCCCACACCGCGCAGCAATATTCTAACAGAGGACGAACGAGTGTAGTGTAAGCTGTCTCTTTAGTGGACTTGTTGCATCTTCTAAGTGTCCTGCCTATGAAACGCAACCTATGGCTCGCCTTCCCCACAATATTATCTATGTGGTCTTTCCAACTGAAGCTGTTCGTAATTTTAACACCCAGGTACTTAGTTGAATTGACAGCCTTGAGAATTGTACTATTTATCGAGTAATCGAATTCCAACGGATATCTTTTGGAACTCATGTGGATCACCTCACACTTTTCATTATTTAGCGTCAACTGTCACCTGCCACACCATACAGCAATCTTTTCTAAATCGCTTTGCAACTGATACTGGTCTTCGGATGACCTTACTAGACGGTAAATTACAGCATCATCTGCGAACAACCTAAGAGAACTGCTCAGATTGTCACCCAGGTCATTTATATAGATCAGGAACTGCAGAGGTCCCAGGACGCTTCCCTGGGGAACACCTGATATAACTTCAGTTTTACTCGATGATTTGCCGTCTATTACTACGAACTGCGACCTTCCTGACAGGAAATCACGAATCCAGTCCCACAACTGAGACGATACCCCGTAAGCCCGCAGCTTGATTAGAAGTCGCTTACAGATGTAGATTAAGTTATATAAAAATGGATTATTGCCTGACATTATGTTTAACTCTCTGGTCTTAGATTACTTTTACAACGCAACTTAAATCTAACATTGCTTTTATAAGTAAAGACAGTTATGTACACTGAACGAATACACAAACTCAGTGGTAGGAAACGGCATAGGTGATCGTTTTGACTGTGCCACTCCCTCTTTTCTCCCAGCAGTCAAACATGGGATCCACTTAAGCTTTCGAAAAGAGTTTCGGTTATTATGTGGAGAGCGTTGGCATCCGGGATCAGTTGTTTCTCCCTGGAATGTGTTACGATAATGGCAACACGCAAACTTCCAACGTGTTGTTGGTTTCAATGATGGTACAGAGCAAAGCAGCATTGTCTGTGGCACCAGGTGACATCGCAGTGGGAACAGATCGCGCTAGTGTTCGGGAGGTGTACGGTTCAAATCTCCGTCCGACCATCCCGATTTAGGTTTCCAAAATTTCCCTAAATCGCTAAAGCAGAATGCCAAAATGATTCACTGGAAAGGGCATTGTCGATTTCCTTCTCCATCCGTCCTCAATACGAGCTTGTGCTCCATTTCCAATGGCCTTGTCGTCGACGGGACGTTAAAACATAATCTTTCTTTCCTCCCATCGATTTCTACGGCGAACTGAAATGGAGGAGAGGGAGTGCATAGCTTACTTCTCGTGGACGTCATTAGGGAATGGGCTTATGTGGAACAAGATGGGCTACGGAACACAACAGATTTCTCAACGTACCATCCTGTTAGTCACGTGAAGTTATTTAGTAAAACAGTACGAGGCCTAAATTAGTGTGCCCGAAAACGTAATTAAAACTCACACCTTCTGAATAAGATTCCATAACCTTATAGCCTTTGTTACAATAAAGGACGTGGTGTTAAAAGTGCTGTTTGTTTATTCACTTGTTTACCCCGTCTGGCTTAAAGTTTGAGGCTCTCTTTTACATTCAACCAGACACCAAACTTACAGTTTAAAGAAAAGATATAGATATTTTCATGTGATGCTTAAAGATAGCCGTCATCAGAAAAATTGATTTTTGCACGCATTATGGTCCTCAGCCGTGTTGTTGGTGCACGTTTTCTACCTTTCACTAGATCGTCGTCTCGGTCTTTCATAATCTATTGGATTCATTTCATTTCAGTCACCTCTTCAACTCCAGTTTCTTCCGTGATTCCTTTTTTCTCTTTCTTTTCTCTCTTAGCATTTCCAGACCCGCATCTCTCCAATGTTTCCTTAGCAGCCTTCGGTTTTGAATGATTTTCGCATTAATAGTCCTTGCTTCGCTACCAAAACACAAAACACATTTTCTATTTATTTCTTTTGCTGCCCGTCCAGTCATTGTCTACATCTGCGCTAAATACACAAATTCATGGACTCTACCTATGGATTAGTTGTTAATTTGTACTATTTTCTTATGGATTTATAGGTTATACACCATTTTAGTCTTATAATAGATTTTGCGCCTACTTTAAAACGTAAGTTCACTCATTCGTTCTTGCAGTTTACCTATACTAGAAGGAAACAGTATAATGTCATTAGGTGGTTCAGGTAGATTCCTACACATGAATTTCTTCTTCTTTCTTTTCAATTTAGTGATCTGAAAACTTCCCCTGATACTAATGGGAATAGGTTTGGTAATACGTAATCTTGCGAGACTCCTCTTTCAGTTCTGAATGTTTCATTATCCCGATGAAGCTTTAGCTGTGTCTTTTACATTACACAATGTACTCAAAACACTACATGAGCGTGTATAAACAGTTTATATTATAACTGTCGTACTTATATTAAACTGACGAAAATGGGAACTGTTACACTGTGAAGCACAATGCAATATTTATCAAACTTTTTGGAGATGGCCTTCACATATCGGGTATTAAATGATTAAACTTTCATTCCATTCGAAACTGATGTCCATTATCAACATCAGCTTCAAGTATGATCTCCAGGGTAGGGAATATGCTTTTGCATTCCTTGTGGCATGGAAGCAAACAGCTTCCGAATGTCATCCTGGGGAATTTCTTGCCAAGCCTGAAAAAATAAAATAAAATAAAATAAAATGGTTCAAATGGCTCCAAGCACTATGGGACATAACATCTGAGGTCATCAGTCCCCTAGACTTAGAACTACTTAAACCTAACTAACCTAAGGACATCACACACATCCATGCCCGAGGCAGGATTCGAACCTGCGACCCTAGGAGCAGCGCGGTTCCGGACTGAAGCGCCTAGAACCTCTAGGCCACAGCGGCCGGCGCCACGCCTGAAACCAATGTTTTGTCAGTTCATGAAGATTGCCGTCTAGTGTGAAACTATACATCTTCTCATCGCATACCAGGCATGCGTCTATCGGTAACAAATCAGGGAACGGCAAGCCGGTCAAGTATCAGCACATCCCACAACACGTTTGTGGTATGAAGTGTAGTACATTATCCTGATGGAAAACGCCATTAGATGCTCTGGTCATTAATGGTGTGACAAGGCGGCTTACCACTCTTGTCATATACTGGCAGGTGTTCAGCTTCCTTTCAACAAGTACCAAATCAGTCCTCTTGTCATGTCCAATAGCTCCCCACACGGTGATTCCTGGAGTTGGATAGGTGTAGGTCGCAGAATTGCTCCTTCCTGCGATCCTTGACCACGTCGTCTACGGACTTGTTGGTGTCGATCCGACTGCCAAAAACAGGAGCGAGACTAATTTCTGAACGTCTCAGAACGCCACTCATTGTACCAGCTGACTCTGGCTCTACACCACGCAAGTTTCTGTGGTGTAGTGTCAGCCGTAAATGATTAATAGCAATGCAAGATCTCAACAAAGATTTAAAAAATCTGTTCCCGACGGTTCGTAGTGACACTCTGCCTGTACTACCTAATATTTAGAGCCAATCTAACCCTCCTACGATCTTCTCGTATGTATTCGTTCTGGAAGGACCTGTGTCCTCTCTTCTTGCCACACTGTTGTCCTCAATCCATCTCATCATCACTGGTTCTACAGTCACTGCACTATAGCTAACTGTTCGTGCAGTATGTTGGTATGACGGTTCAAAATATTGTGTTAAGCTGCATTTGTCCATCATCTCGGCATGCTGTGTTGCAATCTCCCTCTTAAAAGTCCTAGAACTGTAGACATACCCAATAATCATATGTATTCACAGCATTCTTGATGTGCAGGAATGGCGTTTAACTCTGCCGAAAATAAGTTCACATTAGAATGAAATTTTAATCAACATATCCCACGGGTACCATTGGTATAGAAATACTGGAGTATTGTCAGTTTGCTAACGTTCCGACAGGGTATTAGAGCTATAAAAACAAATAAAAATTACAAAGCGAAAAAAAAGAACAGGAATAACACGAAAAATGAAAGAGGGGGTAAAACGTGACTGAGAATTGGAGTCGGAATACTGAGGCTGGAAATTACATAGTATTCGGACTCAGTAAGTGTTAGGCACCCCTGAGACAGGAAACCGTGGGACAATGGCAGAAGTCGATGATTCCCATTCCGACATTCAGACGATCTTCAGTCCACGACCAGACCTTCGACAGGTTTAATGAGCGCCACTAGAAATGTACTCTACTTAAATGATCCCTCTTGTAGCGATTTACTTGATTAACAAGTATGACCTTTCGCTAGTTCAGTATATGTTTATTTAATAAAAATTAGCTTGTTGTTTATGGCTTCTTTCGTGCCTCTTAGCTTGAACAATAGAACGGACAAGATACGACTGTATTTCTGCTAGGTCTTGTTTTTCCATTTTTCAACAAGTTTCGCATCTGTGACATAAAGACCAGTTTTTTGTTTAACGTGAGCGAAGTGTAATCTAAGGTATTTATACGCAGATTTTTCGATGTATACGTTGCATAAAAAAAGGACAAATATTCCTTCTCGTTATACCTTCACTTAATTTTCCTATTCATTAAATTTAAACCGTATCAGGGTCTCAAAGTAATTAAGAGCTAGTGTAGGTTTTCATGTTCGGAGCCAGTTAACATACAAATTTTATGGATGTTGAACCGTAGCTTCTCCATACGTAGACCTGTACAAGGCGATTACAATTATCTGTGACTGCTATTTTATATGACATGTATAAAACTTTGGTATGAAAATACGTATTATAGGGAGGATTGAGAGCGAATAAAAGATAGTATTCAACAAAGAAAGAAGTTCGTTATTTCAAATTCGCAATCCAAAGAAAGCGAATAGCAAAAAATTTGAGACCCGGTAACAGATATTTTCAGAAGACTCTTCTGCATGATATTGAAAGAGACTTCTAGAAAAACAATATAAGAATTTTTTATAAATATTTGGAAACTATATAAACAAAGTATACTCTACCAAGTCTATGTATTAAAAGAGAAAACGCGAATTAACCCTTAATGATAAAGGAAACTGTGGAATACTATCAGAGTACTTTAAGAAACTCCTCAGTTGTGAGAAATAAACAATATCTTTTGACGAACTAGAACCTGAAAATGGTTTTATAACTTCAAAAGCTCACAGATAAAAATTACTTTCAGAATCTAACTAAAGAACTCAAAAATAACAAGGCTGCTGGATAAAATTCAACTTTCGCAGGTATGTGAAAAAACGCCAGAACTGACATGACTGTAAACTTCAACAAGGTTTTGAGGAAATTTGGGAAACATGAAAATTCAGGAATGGAAATGCGCTCTCACACATCCTTTACACACAAAAAGGACATAGGGCAGATGTTAACGACTTATAGAAATCTCTTTAGTGGACAGTACGTTCAAAATTCTATCCAAGGCCCTTAAACATCGTGTGGAAGATCAATCAGACCATCAGCTCGGCGAATATGATGGGGAGTTTAGAAAGTAGTAGAATAGAGTATCAAGTCGAAACCGATCATAAGAAACTATTGTCTTGTCGTAACCTTTGACTCCGTAGACAGAGAAATACTCTTCAATACACTAGAAGCACTTTGCACCACCCTTGTCAATAATTAAATAAGTATTGACAGAAACAAAAACCAAAATAAAATTCCGTGGGGAAAATTCGGAATTATTTGAAATCAAAGTTGATACAAGGCAAGATGATAGCCTCTTCCCAATGCTCCTCAACTGAATTTTGGGAAAATTAATAAGGGAATCTACTCGTAGACTTAAAAAAAAAAGGAATCCAAGAAATCAGATTCGGATAAAAAACTCGAACGTCAAAATCAAGTGTCTATCCTTTGCAAATGATTTTTTTTCTGAAGAGATCGATATACGAACTGAGGAAGTAAACTTGTTGAAAAAGACGGCGGTAAATGCTGTATTACAAATTTCTTTCGAGAAGACAAGATTAATAACGAACATTAAAAATGCTTAAATTCCTAATCACAAGATATGGTAGAATCAACAGACTGAATAAATGTACGTACTTAGGGGAAATAATATACTTAAGCGGTCTAGGACAGAAGAAAACAAAAATTGAGCTCAGAAAATTGAAATGAATAATTAATTAACGAAGGGCATTTACGTTAAAAAATCACTCTCAGTAAAAACAAAAACCCAACATTACAACACGCATGAAACGGGGATGTCTTTATGCAGCGGAGTGTTTAGATCTAGCAAACAAGGGAGAAATTGAAGAGTTGGAGACAGTTTAAATGAAGGTACTAAAAAAAGTACTCGGTCCTAGAAAAGTAGAAAGTACATGGATGAGGGAAGTAATGAAGAAATCTGCACCTAAATTGTAAAACTATATGATGCTCTCAGGAAGAATAAAATATCATTTTATGGTCACTTGGTTCTAAAGAACTGACTAAAAAAATATTTGACCATTCCGACAAAACTCCCCAAAACGCATATCGGTTGGTTCACGGAAGTGAAAAAGGACTTGCAGAAATTAACGTCACGAACGCAGAAATTCTAGACAGGCCAACAAGATTAGTGTTGTGGACCGGCAAGACAGCCAATCCACTAGGAGGAAGCCGAAAGGCACGCGTTTAAACTCACGCAGGCTGGCGTGAGGTCTGGAACAGGTAAAGTAATTGAGACTAGCAAGTAAAGCACCTAGCTTCTTGAATACTTAACTTTAATCCATAATTGGTGAACACCGGTCGGACGGTACATGCATCACAAGATAAATAGCAAATGATAATGGCGCCTTGCTAGGTCGTAGCAAATGACGTAGCTGAAGGATATGCTAACTATCGTCTCGGCAAAAGAGAGCGTATTTTGTCAGTGAACCATCGCTAGCAAAGTCGGCTGTACAACTGGGGCGAGTGCTAGGAAGTGTCTATAGACCTGCCGTGTGGCGGCGCTCGGTCTGCAATCACTGATAGTGGCGACACGCAGGTCCGACGTATACTACCGGACCGCGGCCGATTTAAAGGCTACCACCTAGCAAGTGTGGTGTCTGGCGGTGACACCACAATTAGAATTTCCGGGGTTTCCAGGAAAAGGTCAGGAAGCGCATCACTGTATGGACAGATGAAGGTAGAAAAGAACACAGTGAAAAATGCAGAAAAATTTGAAAGATCGAAAATGAAAACAGAACACAAAGTCATGAGCATGTTACTTCACGTGGTCCATCGAAGAAAGAAAAAGATGTTGACATACGCAGCAGCAGAACATACGCAGTATAGACAGCAATATTTGGTGCCAAGTAGTATGTATGATGGATTTTGTATTTAGTTTATCATCTTCTATTTTCCTGTACCGGCTTAATCATTTTACCGTCAGAAACTCCAGTCAAAGATCAGAAAATATTTCATGTATTAGACGAAATAGTTACGTTTGCGTCCTATCTGTCTGGAAGCATGTGCGTGTTCCTGAGCTGTGTCTTCGAGAGTATGTTTGTGCCGCTCGGTCGGTCACTGGGCGCTCAGTTCACCCAAGAATGGAACAGGGTAGGTCAGCTTTGCATAGTCTTTGTGTCTCCACAATGGGGTGCCAGGCACTGGGGTGGCAGCTTTACAAATGCCTGACTTTCTGCCAGCTTTATTCAGCTAGCACTCGGCAAAATATTTGCCAAAAGGACACTCTTCCCGAATGTCACCGAAATTCCGCTAAAATAACACACTTAGAAGTTCTCTCAAAGGGCCAGCATGCGTTCAGTATTTACTGACAATACTAGTTGAGTCAGGCCTTCAGTATATCAAGGCGACCTCACACCATCAATAATATTAACAAAAATTGACAGTTACCAACGCGGTTTTGGAGAGTTAAGATGTCGAACACCCAAAAGAAAATGTGTGCTGCAGTTATATTAGCTATAGCATGTAAGCAACAGAAAAAGAAAAAAAGGGGGGGGCGACAGATCACACGTTAATTTACAGACAAAAATCAGAACCACGGACTAGAAAGTTTTCATACATTATTTTCCTGTGGGTCCTGCAGCGTACGGCAAAGTATCAATATCGATACGAGGTAAAATAAACTAGTAAAATGCGTTAATTAGAGAAGCAATCACAGTCGACTAAAGATTAGGAGTACCGTAACTTTGAGATTTGTGGCCACAGCAGGTCATCCGAAGTTCTGCAATATCAGCAAACACAATAAAATTCTATGGAAATCTGTGAATCAATTGTAACTGCCTGGCAAGAATATGTTCAGGCAATTAACGTAAAATATATTTTACGACTTTTGATAATTTGGTGAAACTGACATGTATTTCGCAGACCTCGTACTAATCATCGCAGATATGTGACGTATTTTTCGAGGGGTAAAGGTTTTTCGAAACTGCTATGTAATTCACGAACCTATACTACTTTTCCAAATTAATAAAGTTAGCAGTATCATAGACAATCCTCAGTTTACCATCCCAAAATAATACAGGGCTATTACAAATGATTGAAGCGATTTCATAAATTCACTGTAGCTCCATTCATTGACAGATGGTCACGACACACTACAGATACGTAGAAAAACTCATAAAGTTTTGTTCGGCTGAAGCCGCACTTCAGGTTTTTGCCGCCAGAGCGCTCCAGAGCGCAGTGAGACAAAATGGCGACAGGAGCCGAGAAAGCGTATGTCGTGCTTGAAATGCACTCACATCAGTCAGTCATAACAGTGCAACGACACTTCAGGGCGAAATTCAACAAAGATCCACCAACTGCTAACTCCATTCGGCGATGGTATGCGCAGTTTAAAGCTTCTGGATGCCTCTGTAAGGGGAAATCAACGGGTCGGCCTGCAGTGAGCGAAGAAACGGTTGAACGCGTGCGGGCAAGTTTCACGCATAGCCCGCGGAAGTCGACGAATAAAGCAAGCAGGGAGCTAAACGTACCACAGCCGACGGTTTGGAAAATCTTACGGAAAAGGCTAAAGCAGAAGCCTTACCGTTTACAATTGCTACAAGCCCTGACACCCGATGACAAAGACAAACGCTTTGAATTTTCGGCGCGGTGGAGATCATGATCAGTAATTCATTTCATGGCCTCCACGCTCTCCCGACTTAACCCCATGCGATTTATTTCTGTGGGGTTATGTGAAAGATTCAGTTTTTAAACCTCCTCTACCAAGAAAAGTGCCAGAACTGCGAGCTAGCATCAACGATTCTTTCGAACTCATTGATGGGGACATGCTGCGCCGAGTGTGGGAGGAACTTGATTATCGGCTTGATGTCTGCCGAATCACTAAAGGGGCACATATCGAACATTTGTGAATGCCTAAAAAAACTTTTTGAGTTTTTGTATGTGTGTGCAAAGCATTGTGAAAATATCCCAAATAATAAAGTTATTGTAGAGCTGTGAAATCGCTTCAATCATTTGTAATAACCCTGTATATACATTGTTTACCCTTGCATAGACCTATTAAAACTGTTTTATGTTAAAAGTCTACTTCTAAAAATGAGGTATGATGCGCTCGAAGGCGAATTACAAACATAAAAAGTGTGCACTATCGCCATGTGGCTGGTTCATGAAGCTCTGTCAACATATGAGTGGTAGATATTGTCAAACCGTCAATAATTGACCTCTCACGTTTAGTATGTATTGACAATATTGAAAATATTTTGAGGGCCATCAAACTGCTCGTCAATATTTTTAGTATTGACAGTCGTCAATACGAACCCTCAGACGGTCAGTATATTGATGGCTTGACTATATTCCTAAACGTGTGAGGGCCCCTTTAACACATACGATCCTGTATAAGATTCATTTCCTCCATGACGAAAGGAAATGAAAACCGAAATATGTTGCAACGATAAGGTTAGCTATATCGCAAGCGTCTGTTGCAACCAAGCTCTTTTATTTCGAAAACAATAAGTGTCTGACATGAGCATGGGATGTAAAAAAAACACTTTTCGAGAGTACGAAATCTTAGTACTTTGCTCGTCTCTCGAGATACAAGTGGTGACCAGACGAAGGAAACGGTTAGAAAACATACTAAAACTACGTATTTATTTCGCCTACTCGCCGTCACAAGCTTCGAAGAGGAAAATATTGGTACGATACATTGTTCTTTACTCTCCCGGCAAAAAAGTGTTTCTTGGAATCCATGGCGCAGACAGAACTGACCTCAGACCAGGGTAGATATACAGAGACGTTTTGGACTGCTATGGTACCATATGGTTATTAGCAGGATTAAACACATTTTCCTTCCTTTACCGGCTCTGTACGCATCGTGCAGGAATTTGACGGGAGTTAATGGGGCTTCTGTTACGTTTTACTTCTGCATGCAATAGCATATAGTGCTTACTTTTTATATTATTTGGATGAAAAATTCTAGCTTGCAGGAAGATAGGCGATAAACACTTTGGTCTCTTGAGGACGATTCATTTTTACAATGGGATTATTACCAGGTTTCGGGAAATTGCATTAATCTCATCATGTAATTATTTCCTGTTCCATTTAGTAAATGGAGGAAACGACATATCGTTTAAGGAGACTGTAATTGAATTATTATAAAGTTTCATTTATTTCTTTACACAATCACTTTTTTATGACATAATCATAACCGATTTCGGCTACAGTGGCTATCTCCAGATACTACGTAAATGTAAAATTTATATTAAAACCATAGGGCAAGTAATAACGTTTTACTAGATCTGCTTGTGAGTAAAGTGCTATCGAAATACATGTGCATCATACCTAAAAGCGACACATTTCGTGAACACATGTCCATGTTCTGTGAAATTGAATGTAAAACCGAAAATCAGGGAATTATATAAGTTCAACTAAGTATCCGTTTCTTTTCCTACTCTTTGCGCTAGATGCGCGCGTTCTCAATAAGACAATCTTTACTTTTGTAAACTGTGAAATATAACACATAGATCAGTAATATTTCAGTCAGTTATAAAATATAAAAACAGAACACAAGTTTAAATCAATAAAACCATATTTAAGAGTAGATTAAGGTCTTTACAATAAAGAAAAGGAGCAATCTGCTACCGCTGATCGTGCTGCACTTCTGGCTGCTAGATGGTTACGCTAATGTCCATAAACTCAGAAGGGACGAGATGGACTGAACGACAATGGCGGCATTCTGCTATAGCTCGCTGGCACCCTTCTTCCGGCTTCAACGTGTATTTACATTCGCTGGGCAGATGCTAGCAAGTGCCGGCCAGCCCGGACGCCACTGTGCAGCATTCGGTCGCAGGGCGGCCCATCAATAACTGAAGCTTTGATATAGGACACGGCGATCCCCACAACTGAATAGATAAATAACTTTTCTCATTGAGGCGTTTGTCTGGTTCCTCCAGTTTCGTAATACACTACTGGCCATTAAAATTGCTACACCAAGAAGAAATGCAGATGATAAACGGGTATTCATTGGACAAATATATTATACTCGAACTGATATGTGATTACATTTTCACGCAATTTGGGTGCATAGATCCTGAGAAACCAGTACCCAGAACAACCACCACTGGCCGTAATAACGGCCTTGATACACCTTGGCATTGTGAAACAGAGCTTGGATGGGGTGTACAGGTACAGCTGCCCATGTAGCTTCAACACGATACCACAGTTCATCAAGAGTAGTGACTGGCGTATTGTGACGAGCCAGTTGCTCGGTCACCATTTACCAGACGTTTTCAGTTGGTGAGAGATTTCGAGAATGTGCTGGCCAGGGCAGCAGTCGAACATTTTCTGTATCCATAAAGGCCCGTACAGGACCTGCAACATGCGGTCGTGCATTATCCTGCTGAAATGTAGGGTTTCGCAGGGATCGAATGAAGGGTAGAGCCACGGGTCGTAACACATCTGAAATGTAACGTCCACTGTTCAAAGTGCCGTCAATGCGAACAAGAGAAGACCGAGACGTGTAACCAATGGCACCTCATACCATCACGACGCCAGTACGGCGATGACCAATACACGCTTCCAATGTGCGTTCACCGCGATGTCGCCAAACACGGATGCGACCATCATGATGCTGTAAACAGAACCCGAATTCATCCGAAAAAATGACGTTTTGCCATTCGTGCACCCAGGTTCGTCGTTGAATGCACGATCGCTTGCAAACTTCCCCATCTGTTGACTCAGGGATCGAGACGTGGCTGCACGATCCGTTACAGCCATGATGCTTGTCATCTCGACTGCTAGTGATACGAGGCCGTTGGGATCCAGCACGGCGTTCCGCATTACCATCCTGAACCCACCGATTCCATATTCTGCTAACATTCATTGGATCTCGACCAACGTGAGCAGCAGTGTCGCGATACGATAAACCGCAATCGCGATAGGCTACAATCCAACCTTTATCAAAGTCGGAAACGTGATGGTACGCATTTCTCCTCCTTACACGAGGCATCACAACAACGTTTCACCAGGCAACGCCGGTCAACTGCTGTTTGTGTATGAGAAATTGGTTGGAAACTTTCCTGATGTCAGCACGTTGTAGGGGTCACCACCGGCGCCAACCTTGCGGGAATGCTCTGAAGAGCTAATGATTTGCATATCACAGCATCTTCTTCCTGTCGGTTAAATTTCGCGTCTGTAGCACGTCATCTTTGTGGTGTAGCAATTTTAATGGCCAATAGTGTATATAAGGTTAGACATTTTAGAAGTACTGGAGATTTACAAGAACAAAGCTCTTGTAAATCTCCAGTCCTTCTAGAAAGTCTAACGTTTTTTTTCCAACATATGTCATATACCTATATTCTGATTTACAATAAATGATACAGACAAGGTGACGGGCTCGCTATGGGAATCTTCTCAGCGGTAACATGATTGCATGTTCGAAGGAATATTGCGTCGTTCTTCTAAACAACACATGCGCTGACTGCAATATCGTATTTATCCGCCGATACGGGGCAGCGAGTTTCAATTAAGATGTCCTCCCTTGAACAAAATTACAGGAACGACGACATTTGGAAGTTTGTGTCTGACCGTGGATCGTGTACGGATAGCCAATGCGGTTAATGCGACCACTCGCCTAAGGCGGGAAATCCGGATACGAGTCCCACTCCTTCATTCTCTTCATTCCCTTATACAGCTGATGGTTGTTCGTATCCGCAGCTGTGAATACACTGCATGTATACTACTGGCCATTAAAATTGCTACACCACGAAGATGACGTCCTACAGACGCGAAATTTAACCTACAGGAAGAAGATGCTGTGATATGCAAATGATTAGCTTTTCAGAGCATTCTCACAAGGTTGGCGCCGGTGGCGACACCTGCAACGTGCTGACATGAGGAAAGTTTCCAACCGATTTATCATACACAAACAGCAGTTGACCGGCGTTGCGTGGTGAAACGTTGTTGTGATGCCTCGTGTAAGTAGGAGAAATGCGTACCATCACGTTTCCGACTTTGATGAAGGTCGGATTGTAGCCTCTCGCGATTGCGGTTTGTCGTACCGCGACATTGCTGCTCGCGTTGGTCAAGATCCAATGACTGTTAGCAGAATATGGAATCGGTGGATTCAGGAAGGTAATACGGAACGCCGTGCTGGATCCCAAGGGCCTCGTATCACTAGCAGTCGAGATGACAGGCATCTTATTTGCATGGCTGTAACGGATCGTGCAGCCACGCCTCGATCCCTGTCAACAGATGGGGACGCAACAGCACGGACTATCAGCTCGGAGACCGTGGCTGCGGTTACCCTTGGCGCTACATTACAGACAGGAGCGCCCGCGATGGTGTATTCAACGACGAACCTGGGTGCACGAATGGCAAAACGTCATTTTTTCGGATGAACCCAGGTTCTGTTTACAGCATCATGGTGGTCGCATCCGTGTTTGGCGACATCGCGGTGAACGCACATTGGAAGCGTGTATTCGTCATCGCCATACTGGGGTATCACCCGGCCTGATGGTATGGGGTGCCATTGGTTACACGTCTCGGTCACCTCTTTTTTCGCAGAGACGGCACTTTGAACAGTGGAAGTTACATTTCAGATGTGTTACGACCCGTGGCTTTACCCTTCATTTGATCCCTGTGAAACCCTACATTTCAGCAGGATAATGCACGACCGCATGTTGCAGGTCCTGTACGGGCCTTTATGGATACAGAAAATGTTCGACTGCTGCCCTGGCCAGCGTATTCTCCAGATCTCTCACAAATTGAAAACGTCTGGTAAATGGTGGCCGAGCAACTGGCTCGTCACAATACGCCAGTCACTACTCTTGATGAACTATGGTATCGTGTTGAAGCTACATGGGCAGCTGTACCTGTACGCGCCATCCAAGCTCTGTTTGACTCAATGCCCACGCGTATGAAGGCCGTTATTACGGCCAGAGATGGTTGTTCTGGGTACTGATTTCCCAGGATCTATGCACCCAAATTGCGTGAAAATGTAATCACATGTCAGTTCGAGTATAATATATTTGTCCAATGAATACCCGTTTATCATCTGCATTTCTTCTTTGTGTAGCAATTTTAATGGCCAGTAGTCTATTCTAAATGACTGTAGTTGCCTCAGTGGCGGAAGGAACATTGCGTCGTTCTTCTTAACAAAACAGGCACTGCAATGTTGTACATTAAATTTCCTACAAAAACATCCTTTTCATTTTTTGTAGGACTAACAGTTGGGTCGTAGCGAGCGAGAAAATACGAAAATCTTGCGCGTGGTTTATGTAGGCCAGCTATAACATAGCGGGTTGAATAAAACAAAAGCGGTAGGGGCAGCTGATTTAACGACATGTGTTCTTTTTTATATTTTACAAATAGCGGATAGAAATCTGACTGATATATTTGTCATATTTTACGGTTTTCAAATGTAAAAATTGTCTTATAGAGGAGGAGTGCATCTAGTGCAACGTTCAGTTTGGCAACGCATGAATAAGTGTCTACGAAATGCCGCTTTTAGGTGTGATCCAAATGTATTACAATAGCTCTTTACTTAGCTCACAAGCAGACATAGTAAAAATATTGTTAATTGCTCTATAGCTTTAAAATGAGGTTAACATTCATGTAGCATGTGACCATTATGATCGAAACCGGTTATGATTGTGTTATAAAATACGTATGTCAAGAAAGAAACAAAAATTTATATTTTTGTAATTGTCTGGAAGGTCGAAATAACGATAAATTTAATCACTCGGCTGTCCGCCTTGCAGACGATTAATCAAGTCATAACAAAGAGCTGTAATAGTTACTGTGGTGTCCCGCAGAAGCATGGGAAACTAGCTTCCAACAACCCCCATGAGTTACTTTAATATGTGGGGCCGAAGCCCTTCTTTAAAGAGCTCTCGGTTTGATAATAGCTACCCCAGTGCATCTACCATTGTGTCTCATTGGCAAACGATACAACGATTGGCTACTCATGTGTTCGCTTAATCGTCATTTGTTGTTGGCTATAGGAAGACTACTGCGAAATGCAGCTCACACTGAACGTAAGTAAACATCACTCCAGTGGTAGATGCCACAAAAGGGGCATTGTGCATAAGAAATTCCTAGTGTACGTTCGAAGTAGAATCAGGTAACATATTACTTCCTCCCACCCACATCTCGGGAAATGACCACGACGAGAAAACCAGAAAAAATGGAGACCATATGAAGGTTTAAGGGCAGCCATTCATCCCGTGCCTCATTTGGGAATGAAACAGGGTCGGAGTAAATGTTAGTTTTATTAGAAGTATCCCCCGCCACACACAGTAAGGTGGCTTCCCGAATATAGATTCAGTTGTAGATATGGATACATATCTGTACGAAACAAACATACTATTAAAATTGTCGTCTAGGATGTTTCGCTTTAAAACCGCTCTAGCATCGGAATCGTACAAATAATTCCTATCAATGACAGTTGCCACCCAGGATGTAGGTTTGAGATCAATAAATGAAAGTACAAGCAAATCAGGTCTGAAGAATTTTTGCAGAGTGTATGATTGCTTATGCACAGACACAGTCCAAGATACTGAAACCATAACGTGACAAAGAAACCAAAAAACCAAAATAACAATCCACGACCCATTCGTTATGGTAGAACAGGAACCTAATGTCCGATCATGTTAATCTGTTCGTTAGATTTCAGCACCGTGATGGTGATTTGTTCTTTGAACAAGAAATGCACCGCCACTACGTGCCAGCAGATCAGCCAGTGATATGAGCGCTCATAATTTTCGGTGTATCCAGCAGTACATATCAGGAGGTATCTAACTCAGCTGCTCATGAGTATATACTTCATCAAACTCCGTGGGCTATAGCTACAAAGAGATCGTTCCGTGTAAAATAAATCCATTGATGTCTCCAATAATTTGCATTTTGCCGCTCGGGATATTTCAAAGCTGCATCAGGGTGAAGGTTTCTGGCTAAAATGAAGGTGTCAAACAGAGTAAAGAGAGAAACTTCATATTTTGTGGTATCCAAATCAAATCTATAGGACATGTCAGCTGACAAGGTTTACTAAGGAGTGTGAAAGCCGCTCTCAGATACGGAGTTCTATTAATACATCACCGTTCGTGTCCATTGACTTGAAGGAAACAAGTGTTCAGTGTCCAGACAATATAGTGGAGCGTATCTACTGCTTATTCCTTGTAAAGAAATGAGGAAAGATTACAATTGAGCGTTTCATTAATGTTGAAGCCATTACAAATCAAGCACTAGATCGAACTCGGTAAGTGTGAGCGAAAGGAGCGGCCGTGGCTGCTCTTTGGCATCCGCTTCGAGTATTTACGAGCAGCACGGAGCCTAGTTCAGAACGGTTAACTTCAAATAAAGATATTGACGCCTACGAAGAATATTTTCGAGGGATTCCTAGCATTATTTATGGAATATTTCTGGGTTCCAGGTGAATTAACGATTCTAATTTTCACTTGTTAGTTGCTCTGGGCGATGAACGTAGACTTCCACACTGTTTGCACTCCATTTAGGTCTGTACCGTATAGTTTAGATTCTAGTTAGGGAAACATTTTGAGACACATGGAGACATCGAATTATTTCAACATTCCGGATGCATGGCGCTCCGCAGCTTCCGTGTACTTGATAAGCGGGTCGTATAAGCTGCGTATACCTTAAGCTGTCGCCACACGGATCGAGTTAGCTAATGTTTATGTGGTGTTGTGCGAGTTTTGTAACGTCACTTCCCGCTATTTCTCGTTCAGAAGCCATTTCGTAACGTGAAACAAAAAGTAAGTACTGTGATATTTCGGCAACATGTCACGTAAATGGTAACCAGTAGGCGACAAGAACGCTCTCTATGTCACAGGTACCGATGACCTCGTAGTCTGGTCCCTTTTGCCCCTCTTTTAAACCAACCAACCAACCTACGTCACAAGCAGAAAGTAAGATGTTACACCCTACGAATATATGCTGTTTCTAAGTTCCAGCACGCTGAACGTCTCGAGAACGAATTGTTATTGGTACGAATTGTTATAATAAAATGACGGGAAACGTCATATTCGTGGTTAAAGAGTTTTCGTATTTAGTTTATTTTCGCGTCATAGCTCGCATGTAATGAGAGTAAGCCGTTTTAAAGCAACGACACACTTAAAATTCACGAACCATGTCGTTCTTACTATGATTTATTATATAATTAAATGTCAAAGAGATTTCGGAACTAAAAGAAGGGAAATGAGGGTCGTCAGTACCGTAGTTGGTTGGGAACCCGCACAATAATCGGATGAGGGTTCGCATCCCGATATAACCAATTTTTGTTCACCTTCGCGTTTTCTAGAAGGTTGTGGGAGTTTGATATGAAATTAAAAGAAATAATTTCTGTGGTATTTGATTCTATGTAAATATAGTGTGCTATCTGTCAGGAGCGAGTGTGTTTGATTCGGTGGACTTTTTATAAGCTGATGCATTTCATGAATGGAAATGTACCTTCCATTTTTGCGTTATTACACGTTCACGGATATTACAGTTTTTATTTATGCACAACACAGAGAGAACAACATGACTAACATACAGTCAGGAAAGGAAATGTTATATTAACAGAGCTAACGTAGGAATTCTACGTACGTCCATTTTTGTGAACAAACTGTATGGTTCGCGAGACAAATAAATCCGACAACCGTCGTTGGAGAACACAGAGCGCAAAATCACGTCAACCAGCTCGTGCCGGCGCTGTATCTCGTGCCGTGGGATATCGCGTCTGCGTTCACGTCAATGTTAGCTGCTTCTCCCGCGTGCCGGCGGCTTTACTCTGGTTCTAATCAAGTCAGACTGGAATCATTTATTCCGCCTAGCAACTGTCAGCGTTAGTTTAGTCAGTGGGAAGCTGGAAGAATATATAATGTCATTAAAACTAAAAACATTGAGAACTGCCTGACACACGTAATAAGAGGCGACTGGGTCACAACGATTCCCTACGCTTAGGTTTTAATACAGCCCATTTATCATTTATTGCGGGCAACGTGATTATATCGCGGCTAAATAGTCTACAAACTTGGGTACCAGACTATCCTTTGGGATCTCCTGGTAATTCAAACATGCAACGAAGCGACCAAACGAACGATTCCTTTGGGAACCATCCGACTAAAAGATTGGGACCATCAGTCCGGATCTGCCAGGTAAATATTGAGGGAATTAGTCGATCCAAATCTGAATATCTTTCAAAGTTTCTATTGGACAATAGCATCGATGTGGTACTCCTTCAGGAAACACATACCGACCCGCAGGAAGACTTACAAAGAAGAGGACGTATTCAAGGCTTCCAACAAATAGGCGTAACATATCATCACGCCTATGGCACCGCCACATATGCCCGATCCGATATTGAACATGCACACCTGCTGTCCAAAAGCACAGAAAACAACATCCATGTTGTTGATATAAAAGTAGACAACATAAGACTTATAAATGTCTACAAACCACCAAACCAAATCTGGCCAAGTATTGTACAACCCGCACATGAACACCCAACGATATATGCCGGTGATTTTAATAGCCATCATGAAATGTGGCGATACACCCAAAATAATGAACACGGAGAAGCGCTGGTGGAATGGGCCGACGAGAACAATCTACATCTTATATTCGATGCCAAGGAGAGGGGTACATTCCACTCGGCCGCCTGGCGCAGGGACTACAATCCGGACCTCTGCTTTGTAACTACCGATAACGAGGGAAAACCAGTGCCTATACATAGAAGGGTTGCCACAGATTTCCCACACAGCCAGCATAGGCCTGTTATTTTAGACATCGGTGTCACTATACCCCTGATATGGTCCTTCCCTCGACCTAGATGGAATTTCCAAAAAGCTGACTGGGAGAAGTATTCAGCGGACCTTGATAAATGCATCCGGTTTATACCGTCACTACCTAAATGCTACGATCGTTTCAGGAAAGCTATAATTACCACAGCTAAAAAACACATTCCTAGGGGGTTTCGAAAAGAATACATCCCAGGATGGGATGCAAAATGCCATCAGCTATATGAGGATTTTACTAGTAGTGGTGACCAAGAAATAGCTGATGACCTCCTCCACAATCTAGATTCCGCAAGAAGTCAACGATGGACTGAAGCAACTGAAAGAATGAATTTCACTCAATCAATCAGGAAGGCATGGAGTTTGTTACGTAAACTCGGAGGTACGACAAGACCAGCCCAGGAAAATCCAACCATAACACCAGAGAAAATTGCAAATAACATTGTCGAAATGTCAAGAGCTCCGAGAGACAAACCACACACCAGGATGATTAAGCGCGAACTCAGAACACTAAAAAGAATACTCCAAATATATCAGAGCTTTCCAGACCATTCACTGAGGATGATGTCATTACTGCCCTCAAGGATATGAAACCGGGCAGAGCCCCAGGTTTTGACAACATACATCCAGAATTTCTAACCTACGCAGGAAAGAACGTAGTCAAATGGCTGGCAAATTTCTTTTCGAACATTTTGACTACAAACCATCTCCCTAGAGAATTCAAAAAGGCAAGAATAATAGCTTTGCTGAAAACAGGGAAACCAGCAGACCAACCGCTAAGCTACAGACCAATAGCACTTCTTAGCTGTACAAACAAACTTCTCGAACGACTTGTCCATAATCGAATTAGCGGCATTATTATGGAGAACTTACCTATAGAACAGGCAGGCTTCAGACCTGGCCTTAGTTGCTGTGACCAAGTTCTGGCATTAACATCCTACATAGAGGCTGGCTTTCAACAGAAATTGAAAACAAGTGCTGTATTTCTAGACTTAACATCTGCATATGGTACTGTTTGGAGAGATGGAATAATTTACAAACTCTTAAGAGTGATTTATTGCCAGATTTTAACATCCTTAATACATAATATGCTGAGTAACAGAACCTTCCAGGTCACCCTAAACGGAAAGACAAGCAAAACAAAACTTATTAAAAACGGGCTTCCACAAGGCTCCGTATTGGCCCCTCTTCTGTTTAACCTCTATATAGCAGATCTCCCAAACACAAAGTCAAGAAAATTTTGCTATGTGGATGACATAGCACTGGCTACCAGAGACAAGTATCTCTTCAACACAGAGGAAGTCCTTAATAATGACGTCGAAATACTATACAATTATTTCAAGAAATGGAGACTGAAGCCAAACCCTAACAAAACTGAAGTATCTACATTCCATCTTAATAACAAAAGGCAAATGAAATTATTAACGTAAAACTTGGAAACACCAACCTCAAACATGATAAGTTTCCAAAGTACTTAGGTATGACATTGGATCGCACTCTTTCTTACCGAAAACATCTGGAGAACACCACTGCAAAAATTGGAACACGGAATAACATCATTCAAAAACTTAGCGGTACTACTTGGGGAGCTAACGCAAAAACATTACGCACCTCATCTATCGCCTTAGTGTTCTCTGTGGCTGAGTACTGCGCTCCAGTCTGGATTAATAGCTGTCACACCAAACTTATTGACAGGCAATTAAATAACACAATGAGGTTGATTTCTGGAACTGTTAAATCAACGCCCACGTACTGGTTACCGGTGCTATGTAATATCCTGCCCCCGGACCTGCGTAGAAAAGCGGCCCTACTGCACGAATTCAGAAAGATTGAGACAAAACCAGAACTACCAATTAAAGAAGAATTCTCACAACTGCGACACACTCGATTGAAATCAAGAAAGCCACCCATACGCACAGCTGAGCAGCTTCAAAATAATAACTATGACCACATGAAACAATGGAGACTAGATTGGAACCAAAAGACAAATGACCAACTACAGACCTGGTTTGAGAGCTATAACTGCAACATCTCTGGAATGGAACTAACACGGAAAACATGGTTCGCATTAAATCGAATACGTACTGGACATGGCAGGTGTGCGGATTCACTACAAAAATGGGGAAGAGCGATGTCACCAGAATGCGACTGCGGTGCCCCTAGACAGACGATCCAACACATCCATGGTGAATGCTCCTTGCGAGCATATGCAGGGAACTGGTTCGACTTCCTGGAGGCATCCCCATCGGCGCTAGAATGGATCTCAAACCTCGATATAACCTTTTAACTCACCAATAGAAACATAAATTATATTCATGATTGTTATAAGATTTTAATGTCTAACACTTGATGTATTGATGTTGCATGTATAGCCATACGCTAAATAAATAAATAATCATTTATTGCATTGTATTCATGACTCTACCTGAATCATTGCAATTCAAAAGTTACAAGGACATACATATGCTGGATATTAAGTAAGATAACTGCATGTGTAAAAATAATAGTAAAGCTGCACAATAATTTGACGACTGGTTTCAACACCACGGTACACTTCTAGGCATTGGCCTATTGGAGATTGTATGCCGTTGCTTTTCTACGATCTTTGGACTGACTTACTCGGCCAGCTACAGGGGGACATACAGTTTCATGTGGATTCCATACCACGGAGCAACTCAACGTTTTTCGCATCAAAAAGCATTGCAGAGGTAAAGTTTGTAATATGACTGACCATGGCTCGTATCTCTTGGCACTTTACCGGTAAACCACTCAGTCGAGTAATGAAATAAGCGTACTTTAATTATGAACAATCCTATAGTATTATGCATCTGCGATTCCAACTTCGTATAGTTGTCAGACACATTGTGCACTTAAGTAAAATTTTGTTATACTCCGTACTGTGATACTCTACCTCGGCCGTTTGCTGGTTTCCGGGCGCACGTATAATAGCGCTATACACTTCGTTGTGTAGCTATGATTATAACGGGGTTTAGTAATAGCTATGTTATATACAGGATTGTGAAACATTTTGCCTCCGCCGTCCACTGGTTCTGGGAGACCTCAAGTGTTTGTGTCGCATGCCAATGGTAAGCCTTAGCCACATGTTCGCCGGGAACTGTGCTGCTAGCAAAACTTACTGTGGATCGACAGAACGCTCGAATCACTGCAGTTCGTCTTCGGTTGAAGCTAGCACGAACTATTGGTTATGTCTTTACATGGTTATATTTTTCATAGTTACTTCATTTCTTACTACGAGTGTCAGGCGATTAACTACTGTAACAATTTTATTAAACTTCCTGTCGGGTACAATGTTCCAGTTTCCCCCTGACAAATTTAACGCTTGGCTTGGCAGTATACATGAGGCCTGCATGGATGTGATTAGTGCTGTTGTAAATTGTAGTAATTTCCTTTTTTAAGTCTAATTTTGTTTGTTACGTATTCTCACAGATTACCGATGACAGGCTAGTCACGAAGACCGGTCGAATAAGAAATAATCTGGATGTAACTTAAAGGTGTTGTTTTCAACAATGTCGTTTGTCAAATAATAATTTTATTTTCCGGCAAGCCTGCGTCATTTCACGTTCTGGAGGTCATCTAAACCGACGAGCTCTAGTTCTTGAAATAAAGGTACGAGCTAAGGTACGAATGTGGCTTTTCCACATCGTACAGTGGAGTAGTAAATTCTTCACGGGTGAATAGCACTTTAGCAAAGGT
The DNA here is from genome assembly GCF_023864345.2 of Schistocerca serialis cubense. NCBI lineage: Eukaryota > Metazoa > Arthropoda > Insecta > Orthoptera > Acrididae > Schistocerca > Schistocerca serialis. The sequence continues at coordinate 32,134,445 of NC_064640.1, forward strand.
ACCCTACTAACGTTCCCTAGAAAGAGAACTGTCTACGAACACCTGCATCTCGCTTGTCCCTCTCCAATCAACGGGAAAAAGTTGCTTGAACTGAGGTACTCTGAGAGCACCTAACGTTTATGCCAAGTACTTGACTGACGCTGGAAGCTACAACATCAGTAAATATTCTATTAACTTTTTTTCATTGAATAATGCACAAAAGGAGCTCTAAATGATTTGTATGAAAGTTTATTACCCCATCAAACCATGGACCTTGCCTCCGTGTTGGCTAGTGGTACAGATAGCCTCAACGTAGATGCTACCACATCGAAGAGGCCAAAGTAACATACGGATCCTAAAGAGGGTAAGTCACCTTTTCGATAGTTACAAGGACAACACTCTGGATTATTGACTAATAAGGCCTTGTAACATTAGCCATCATGGCCTCGTTACGTTTGTGCTCCAGACGGCTGAAAGCAACGGGAAAATACAGCCATTGTATTCGCCGAGGACACTACGAAATATGGTTTAAAGGAGATGGCATCATCCTGCGTAAAATATTCCGGAGGTAAATACTCTCTCCATACGGATCTGCGGGCAGTGGGATGTTGTCATGAGAAAAAAAATAAAAGTGTGGCTTTCCACGGGTCGGAGCGTGGAGCGTTAGATCCATTAGTCGTAAGCTGCACAAGTTAAACAGACGTGTCGAGCGTATGAAACCACTCTTCGGAGTGAAAACAACATCAGTAACACTACTTTTGGGACCTGGGGTAAATTTTTACGCAATAACGTACGATGGAACGTTAAAGTAAATGATAAAATGTTCAAATGTGGGCTTCATGGCCCAAATGGTATTAACGATGAGCTACCGAACACGAATTTCCATCTGTAGTACACTGCTCGGATTTTGTGCTTCATCCTGAGTAAGGAGACGGCTTTTTACAGTAACGGTGAGCGCAGCTGGCAGATACTAAGCTACTCGCGTGTGTAGCAGTTGGCTGCCAGCCACACCGACTTGTGTTACCTCCAGCCAGACGAAGGTCGAGATGGTCTTGCATGGGAATCAAGGCCACCACTCGTCCAGTCATTTGATTTGAAATATGAGTACAGGTTTTTCTTTGTAACGTAACTTGAAATTTTTCGTCAACTAGCCAACCGCGAAAACCAAAACCATTTTCAACACAAGGAAAAAATCAACAGACGTCAAATTAAAATAAAGTCACTCTTTTTTACTGAACTGTCCTAAATTTAGGTCCATTGTAGCGCGTCTTAATATTCTTCCCCAACGGGAAACCACAGAACGTTGTGTCTGGAATGATTACAGCTACATCCAGTCCTAAACATTTATATTACGGATACTTATATAATAAAGTGTAGGAATCTCCTTCGCTTAAGATTCTAGTTGTCCAGCTTTAGCCAGACATATCCGTCATTTTACGATCGTGTTCGACCAAATGTTTACAAGTTCGACCTGTCCGACTTTTGTTGTTTTTTTTTTTTTAGCGATTAAGTAGAGAAAAAACAACTAAAGCCCGTTTCGCGTTAATTATGTAAAAGCGAGGAATAAGTACAAGAAGATGTAAAAATGGGTCAAATGGCTCTGAGCACTATGGGACTTAACTTCTGAGGTCATCAGTCCCCTACACATCACACACATCCATGCCCGAGGCAGGATTCGAACCTGCGACCATAGTGGTCGCGCGGTTCCTGACTGTAGCGCCTAGAACCGCTTGGCCACTCTGGCCGCCCAAGAAGATGTAATGAGATATACCATGCTGTATATAAATTACCAACTAACGCTATTGTTACGTCTGTGTCCTGTATTTTTTTATTCGTTGGCCTGACGAGCCTGACCATCACTATGTCACAACCAGCCTACGAGCAGGCAGGCTAGAATGAGCCTATCAGCTGGTGACCACTCACCCCGTCCCACCACGCTCATGCGTCGCTCCTACCCGTGTTGAGACACACAAGAGCGAACCTAAGTTTGCGTTGCGTCTTCGCTAGGAAAGCGTGTCGTGCTTGCCCTCGCACGTGACAGCATTTGTTTTATTATTGAGCGGAAGACCTTATTGTTTATTTTGTTTAATGAAGAACTTTTAGTTTCTTTTGAAATAAGATTATCTTCGGAAGAAGACTCAACAATTAAGAAGACCGACTACTAAACGACTATGACTACCGAAGTATAGGGCTATTTAGTGATTGTTTTTGTTTTACTTTAAGCACTTTTAAACTTGATCTTCCAAAAAAACTTACTGTAAATGATTATTTATAGACAATTGACAATACTCAGTTGGCTCTTTTTCAGTTTTTAGTCCGCCTCCGTAGTCGAGTGGTCTACGCGACAGATGCGGGTTCTATTCCCGGTACTGCCTGGGGTTTTTCCCTGGTGGGAGGACCGGACCAGAGTGCAATAAGCCAAATGAGGAGCTGCAGGATTGACAGGTAGCTGCTCTAACGTCTAAACCCCGGCAGTGGTCGGGAATCTCGTGTGCTGACCCCACGCTCTTCCATACTGCCTATGATGATGAATGCCTGAGGATGACACTGTGATCGATCGACAATCGTGTGATCTACAGGGCTTGATAGCGGGGTTTCCTCTTTTTATTCCAGCTTTTAATGGAAAATGTCCAGCTAAATTTAACGTCAAGTCCGATTTTCTGTTTTTTACACCTAGCAATCCTACCCTGATTGTGCCTCGTGCCGTTGGCTCCGTGAGACAGCGACAGCGTTGTGGAGCTGCATCGATGCATAGCCGGTCAATATTTATCTACTTCTCTTCCGTTTGTGTCAACTACTTTGTCCGCAGCTCGTGGTCGTGCGGTAGCGTTGTCGCTTCCCGCGCTCGGGTTCCCGGGTTCGATTCCCGGCGGGATCAGGGATTTTCTCTGCCTCGTGATGATTGGGTGTTGTGTGATGTCCTTAGGTTAGTTAGGTTTAAGTAGTTCTAAGTTCTAGGGGACTGATGACCATAGATTTTAAGTCCCATAGTGCTCAGAGCCATTTGAACCATTTTTTTGCCAACTGTATTGATGTAATTGTGGTATTGGATGATTTATTCGCTGGATTTCGTTAAGTATCTACCCCTATTGCTGCATATGCATACTTTCACGGTAGTCCTTCTTGTAACGTTACTTCTGTAGGAATGTGGTCTGAACGTAGACATAGACTGCTTTGAAGCTGAAAGTGCGTATTATCCTGCTAATCCGTGACACTTTGGGATACTTTGTGTTATTAAAAGAGACTTGTTTCGTAACTTTACCATGATAACTTGTAATTAATTTGTGCGGGTTATTGTGCGGTTTCGGCCCCCAGTGGATCCTTACCCCCCAGGAAGGTCTCATGCCAGACAAATGTAACCCCAAATGTTTGCGTGTTAGAGTAATGATGGTGTACGCATACGTGGAGACAGTGTTTGCACAGCAATCGCCGATATAGTGTAACTAAGGCGGAATAACGAGAACCAGCCTGCATTCGCCGAGGTAGATGGAAAACCGCCTTAAAAATCATCCACAGGCTGGGCGGTACACCGGACCGCGACATTAATCCGCCGGGCGGAGTCGTACAAGGGACCGGCACGCCTTTCCGCTCGGGAAGCAGCGCGTTACACCGCGCGGCTAGCCGGGCGGCGATCTCAGGGTGTAATGTCATTGCAAATGTAAATTAAAAATGCTTCTCTTTGACAATTATGAAGGCATCCTTGAATGGGTATAAGCAATCATCGTCTACAAACTGTTCCTCCACTGTATGCAGTACACAGTGTTGTAAAACGTGTTCATTTCCTTCAGCATTTACCATATTCTTAAGATCAATATTGGGACACAAAAGAACACCCCTCACCCACGGTACTTCACTACTGGCACTAAACATAATGACAGGTAATCTCCATCAGGCATTTGCCAAACACGTACACTTCCACCGAATTGCCACAGGATATAGCGTGATTCGTCGTTCTAAATCACTCGTTTCCAGTGGTATCGCTCTTAACTCCATCTCAGACGTCGCTTAATACTGACTACAGAACTAGGAAGGAAGGAAGGAACATTGAGTTGAACGTCCCGTCGACATCGAAGTCATTAAAGATGGAGTACAAGCTCGGACTGTGTCAAGGATGGGGAAGGAAATCGGCCGTGCCATTTCTAAGGAACCATAAGGAACCATCCTGGCATTTGCCTGGAGCGATTTAGGGAAATCACGGCAAACCCAAATCTCGATGGCCGGACGCGGGTTTGAACCTTCGTCCTCCCGAATGCAAGACTAGAGAAATGTGTGATTTAGAAGGAGCTGCTAGAGCATTATACCTCTTTCTTTTATAACTCCCTATGCACATTCTCTGTGCTAGCCCGACAGCAGGTAGCACTTTGGAACTCACGAGTGATTCCTTCTACTGATTTCATGCTATTTTATAGGCCACCCTCGACTGTACTTGTCCGTCAATACTTTAGATCAGCCTGGTCTTCGTTTAGCTGTAGTTATTCCTTCGCGTATCTACTTCACAAACACATCACCAACTGTAGACTTGAAATCTCTGTAATGGATTTATTACTCAAGTGACATCCAATCGCTATGAAGGTCAGTCAAACGAAAACCGAACACCCATCACAACGGTACCATGGAATAGTTTCACACGTTAAGACATTTATCCGACTGGGAGACGAGACGATCAATTCATTTTTCGTAGAACGCGGTCGGCCGCTGACGGATCCACAACCGCATCCACTCTTACACTTCCTCGTCCGTCGGAAACCGATGCCCACGCATGTCTTTCTTCAGGTCGCCAAAGATGTGAAAATCACACAGCGAAAGATCCCGGAAAATCGGTGAAGTGTAGCCTCCGTCCGATTGGTAGTGTGGGGGCAAGTCTATCGTACAACTAGATGATTCCATCCGACAACTTTACTCGGCGTTTGCACTCAATGGCGCGTCACAGTTTCTGCAAAGTACTTTCATAGCGATGCGCATTGGTTGAACTTCCACGCTCGAGGAACTCGACGAGCAAGGGGCCCCTGCAGTCGAAGTGGGACATCGTGACATTAACGGACTTGGGTGAACAGCTTTCGATATCTTTGGTGGGGAAAATGCGGGATGTTTCCACTGCTGGCTTTACCGCTTGCCCTCGTGCTATCGGAATGCTGTAGGTCGGTCATTCTATTGCACGATAAGCCCGCCCATACACTGCCAATCGGCCGAAGGCTACGCTTCAGCGAATTGGTTGGGAAACACTGCAACATCGTGCCAGTTATAGTCAACGTTCAAAGTCATTGAACTCTCTGGCCGACCCATTTTGCTATTACAGCTTCTCTGCTGAAAATATAATACTCCCGCCCCCTTTAACACTGGTGGGTCCGCCTGTCGAGACATGGACTTGTTTCTTCATTACACGGCACAGTGCTGAAAAAAAAAGAGCTATATACCTGTAGCAGCAAATGGAAATCTCACAATAGGTTACGTAAAGGTGCATCGTAGCAGTCGTGTCGAGGTATTATTTTGCAGCACACGGAACATAAACTATATATTACAGATCCCGTTTCCTTTTGTCACTTACAGAGCAGTGGAAAGACAAACGCAGCACTATGCTTTCGCCACAGATATCTTTCACAGAGAAAGCCATACATCGGAACTTACGTTGCGGGAATTCCAATTTTTTTGGAGAATAGTACGAAATTCAGAGAGACTTTCAGATGATCAGCACTACATACAAAAACTCACAGCTACTCCTCGGTAGAAATAAATGTAATGTAACATGCTTAACTAGATGAAAAGATCCGATATCTTTGGATGAAGAGGAAGAGAAGATTAAAAGAGGGGGAGCTACGTGCTTCATCAAGGGTTCGTTTAGTAATGGGACTGGTTTCAAAGCAATGCAGCCTGAGGTTCTAAAACCAGTACACAAACAACATACTTCCCACGCATTGACTGCAATGGTAGAATTAGAGAAATTACAGATTATACAGCGGGATCTCGACATTCTTTTCCCCTACGTATCATACGCGATTGGAGCAGAGATAGTTGGAATACACCATGTACTGTACCTTCCGCGGAACAACAGTAGACGTGAAGTCACGTATTCTCAGAACATTTTATAAACACGTGTACTGTAGAAATTGGACCACCTGATCGCTTTATTACAACACAGTATCGAGATTAGTCTTACGGAACGCACAGCGTTCAGTTTCTAAGCAAGTAGCTACGCTCATGTTGTCCCATGAGAACGTTCGGTTTCTCAGTGCATTCTCCCACACAAGCTACACACCATGAAGAACTGCAATAAAACCATGACTTGCTCACAAGATTTCGATAACGTCATTATTATCGAAGAATAATTACTAGGTTTACAGACTCTTATACATGTTTTTGGTTATTTTGGTAATCCACCCGTAACATAAAGGTGCCACTGAGGTGCATCCGAGGTTGTGTGAAATCGGTAACAAGTTGTGAACTGTTTCTTTGATTGCGTTATATTATTTGTTATCAATAAAGTGACGCTGTAAGTAAGAGGTCTTCTAAGGTGGCCAAAAAAAAAAAAAATTAATGCAATTGGTAAATGTCCTTTATACAACTGCAGAATGACTGCATGATGTGTAATTTCATCATAAGCAATCATAGGACTGTACTTTTTCGAAATTCGAGAATAGATTGCAGTGATTTGCCACTTAGGCGCAGATGCATCATCTTTTGCTGCACGTGTCGTTCAGTTTTCGACATCTTTGCCAGTCAGATTCAGCGTGACAGCGAGACATTCCGTAAAGCACTTTAAGCGTAAACTAAAAATGTGGGATGCTAATGCGACATATTCATTATCAAATGACCAACGCAGCGAATACTCTACCTGCAAGACAAAAATTAACAACAATTTTGCTGATATAGTGGATCGTAGTCGCGTAGTGAATGTGGAATTTTCGAGATACGCTTGATGGGTTTCGGACTGCTACGGTCGCAGGTTCGAATCCTGCCTCGGGCATGGATGTGTGTGATGTCCTTAGGTTAGTTAGGTTTAAGTAGTTCTAAGTTCTAGGGGACTGATGACCACAGATGTTAAGTCCCATAGTGCTCAGAGCCATTTGAACCATTTGATGGGTTTCGGAGGAACCCTGCTGTGGCAGACTTCAAGCGTTTCCAAGAAACGTGGGACTAGTGCGATAAAACTGCTATCGTCTAAACAGGAAGTACCATAATTTAACAAACGCATTATCATCCGTCCCGAAATACCAGAATCGCAGCTGCCTTCTCCAGAAGTCTCGCAGGTTTATCTCTTATCAATCATGATATGAGTCAGCTCGAGGGGGAAACACGGGAAGAGCAGGAAGTTCTTCTGAAACAGCAGAAAGCTACATTGATGTGTAAAACATAGGGACGAAAGTAACTTTTTTATGATGCATCACTGACAAGTAACACAGCTCGATAAAACTTGGACCACACATAGATAGAACTGTTACATTATAGTACAGAAGGTATCTGAAAGAAATACCCAACGAGACGAACAGACACTTTTATTCAAAGACAATAATTACACTGGAATCGCCGTCATTTATATTGGTCCCTCGGACATCACACAAAGCGGGGCATGGCTCTTAAGAGGGTGTGTGACTACTACGGACGGCACTGCATGTTCTGCAATGTGCTCCCAAGCTGAATACAACGTTGGTGAGGAGTTGTGGTAGGGCGCTCAATTCCTCCACTAGCGCGGTTGACAATTGCTGGATGGTCATTCATTACTGTGTCAAGTAACTTTCGCCAGTGAGGGTACTACCTTCAAAGATATGGAGGCCAGAACCCTCATGCAACATTATGTCTCCCGACACCATAAAACCCGGACCACCAAAACGACCACGTTCGACAATGCATTACGTGTTTCCAACTCTCCCCGTATGAGAGTACATCCAGTATAACTACTCAGACTGAATCAGTTCTCATCCGAGAAGAGCATGTGACCCGCCCCCCCCCCCCGCCCCCTCTCCCTCTTCGTTAGTCCAATCCATATGCCCTTGGCGTCTTCGCAAACGGTGCCGTCAATGTGCAGGTCTCCGGGCAAAAAGACTGCCCCCATGCAGCCGCCATGCCAGTGTGGAGCGCGAGATGTGTGCCATTTAGTCCTCTTAAATGTGGTTGTTGCAGTTGCACCTGCTGTTTGACGTGGGACCCTTCTTGCCTGTTTATTATTTATTTATTTATTTATTTATTTATTGTTGCGTGGGACCAAATTAAGGAGAAGTCTTCATGGTCATGGAACGAGTCAATACATGAAATTATAACACGGTAGTAGAAATAGATAAAATGAAATACAAGAAACGTATTCAGGTGACAATTCGTAAGTTTAAATAAAGAAAGTCGACAATGTAACACTGGAATTTGCTTAATTTTTCAGCTCTTCCAGAAGCTCCTCGACAGAATAGAAGGAGTGAGCCATGAGGAAACTCTTCAGTTTAGACTTAAAAGCTTTTGAGCTACCGCTAAGATTTTTGAGTTCTTGTGGTAGCTTATTGAAAATGGATGCAGCAGAATAGTGCACTCCTTTCTGCACAAGAGTCAAGGAAGTGCATTCCACATGCAGATATGATTTCTGCCTGGTATTAACTGAGTGAAAGCTGCTAACTCTTGGGAATAAGCTAATATTGCTAATAACAAACGACATCAAAGAAACTATATACTGTGAGGGCAATGTCAGGATTCCCAGACTATTGAATAGGGGTCGACAAGAGGTTCTCGAACTTGCACCACATATAGCTCGAATAGCCCGTTTTTGAGCCAAAAATACCCTTTTTGAATCAGAAGAATTACACCAAAAAATAATACCATATGACATAAGCGTATGAAAATATGCGAAGTAAACTACTTTTCGTGTTGAACTGTCACTTATTTCATATACTGTTCTAATGGTAAATAAAGCAGCATTTAGTTTCTGAACAAGATCCTGAACATGGGCTTTCCACAACAACTTACTATCTATCAGAACGCCTAGGAACTTGAACTGTTCCGTCTCGCTTATAATATGCCCATTCTGTCTGATCAAAACATCAGTTCTTGTTGAATTGTGCGTTAGAAACTGTAAAAACTGAGTCTTACTGTGATTTAGCATCAAATTATTTTCCACAAGCCACGAACTTATTTCATGAACTACATTGTTTGATAATGTTTCAATATTACACACAAGATCCTTCACTACCAAGCTGGTGTCATCAGCAAACAGAAATATTTTTTAATCACCTGTAATACTAGAAGGCATATCATTTATATAAATAAGAAACAGCAGTGGCCCCAGCACCGACCCTTGGGGAACGCCCCACTTAACAGTGCCCCATTGGGACTGAACATCACTACCACTCTCAATATTACGGAGAATTACCTTCTGCTTTCTGTTCTTAAAGTAAGAGGCGAACCAATTGTAAGCTACTACCCTTACTCCATAATGGTCCAACTTCTGCAGTAATATTTTGTGGTCAACACAGTCAAAAGCCTTCGTTAAATCAAAGAAAACACCTAGCGTTCGCAACGTTTGCACAATGTATCGGTCATCTGCTGCTGTAGTTGATCGTGGACGCCCACGTCTCTCCTTTACACAGCATTCAAATTTCTGGGCTATTCTCGTCACTCTTCGTCCTTACGTGTGAAGTCATCCAAAAGTTGTCTCCGGCCCATGCTGTTATGAAGAACACCAGCACAGTGCACTGTAACTTCTCGTAGGTGGACACACAATGTCTTTTCCCGTTCATTCAACTGTCCCGTGTTGGGGCCAGCTCCATTTGGCGCTATAGTCGCGCTGACCTCGCCCCATGTGACGTGCAATATTCTGTGCACGACTGGGAGACCTTGCTCCCAGACTTTCATTCATTTCCACCTAGTAGTTAATATGTTATGCTACTTTATCTATTTGGTCCTTAAATTCTGCACAGCAGCGTAATAAAGCCTCTCCTTTATTCGCGATTTTCTACATTTTACACTTTACACTCGCTTCATCAATGTAGCAGCATCTTAGGTATTTTTGTTTTATTGTTAAACATGTAGCTAACAGAGAAGTCAGTAGAATGGGTTGGATACATTCAGATACATAATGAGGAGATCTGTTTGAATATGGCACACGCCGTGAAAACAAAATGTAAATTTTATAGAAGAGTTTATTTGTTTGGATTTAAAGTTCATTCCACAGACTCTGAGTGAAGTGATCTTCAGTTAAACGTTATTTCATATTGCAAATTAATGCGAAAATTGCTATAAACATGTAAATATTCTATACAAAAATGCACAATATAATTTGTAGACTATTGTAGCAAACCGTCGTCAATTGAAAACAGTTACGTTTAATAGACTGATCACATCAAGCACGGAAGATCTAAAGATTTCGAATAGTAGATGGAACACATAAAGTTTTATATTGTTAGCAATAAATAAATGGATGAATAAATAAATTAGTTCTGCTAAGAAATTCACAGTAGATGGAAATGGGTACGAGTAAAGCCCTTAGGTTTCTCTTAAAATATACTTTGTTAGAAGATGAAGTCTCCATTGTAGCTCGAAACTTATTGAAATTGTTTGCCGCTGAATAATGAATTTCTTTTCGTGCCAAAGTAAGTGCTATTAAATTTTAATGTAGATTTTTTCTTCGTATTAATTCTAAGAACTGAACTGTTGACGGAAAAAAAGAATACGCTGTTTACGATAAACTTAATTAAGCAAGAAATATACTGAGAAGCGATAGCATTTAATTCTCTTTCCGTGCTTCTGTAGGATGTTCTTGAATTCACACAAAAAATAATTTTTATTATATGCTTTTGGACACGAAAACCGTTAGTTCGCCTTGAGAACTTAACCCGACATATGATAGCGTACGAATGTATGACATGATAGTAAGCAAAGCAAAGACGTTTCTTTTTTAAAACTTTGACACTTCAAAATAAGGATTGGTAACCTAAGATGATAGTTCTGTGGAATACTTGTCTCTACTGAATCTATTGTCAAGTTCTAATATCAAGAATTTCACGGACAAAATCAGTCATGGCATTCTTGATATGACGCTGCTGTAATTTGCCTGAGGTGAGCTGGGAAAATTTGCAGACAGTAAGTTTGAGGCATCTGTGAGTCAACCCTTAAAAAAATAAAATAAAAAACAAACACCTACTGAAGTAACTTCCTGTGAAGTTGAGTTCCTCGTAGAGGACGCGTATTTTCACGTAGTGTTCTTCGATGTCTGAAGTTTATTTCTCGAAGCAGACAGGAGACAACGAGGAAAGTATGTTGACACCGTTGTAAGATTAGAAGATTACAACTTATGAAACCAGAGGAGCAGCCCGACCGCCGAAGGAGCGTGATTAGCGAAGTAGTCCCTGATTTCAAAATTAAAGATCTCAAAAACTAAGATCTACAGACGAGTGCAACAGAAGGTATGTTTATCGTGAAAGCCGCAAAAATTTTATAATTCTATACAGAGGTTTTGAAATAGTTCGAAAACCTTTTAACAGATCGCGATGTAATCGCAGTACGTAGTTCCTACAAATAGTGCACCGCAGCTCTGAATGATCACATCTACCTTTGAGACGTGAGGTTAGTGTAGCGAAAGAAGCGGTTAAAATTATATATTCCATTGAACAATGTGATTTTCTGGTACTGAAATACCATAGGCTACAACACAGTCCTACGGTGCAGTTTAATGTTACAAAGGACCCGATGCGAAAACCATTCGCAAGCTCTTCTCCAAATTCCAACGGACAGGCAGCGTGGTTGACGATCTAGCGTAGAAAGTTGGACCCAGACAAACTGTAGCTACTTCTGAAAATGTTGTCAGGTTTTCTGGAATGATTCAGCAAAATCCAAGCAAACTGAAGCAGAGGTTGACTGTCTTGAAACGTTTCAGCACGTAGACAATATTTGCGATATAGCCTACACATCTTTCCATTCAAAATCCTAAGCCACCAGGCAACACCTATACGAGTCGTGGGAGAGAGCACTGAATTTGCGAACCAGAGTCTCACAATGCTTGATAAAGAAGGATTTGATGTTGGCTGCATCTAGATCATAGATGAAGCACTCTTCCACGTGAATGGAATCATGAATATACAAAACTGGCGACTTTGGGGTTCCGAAGTTTTCCATTTGTGTGAAGCGAAACCACTGTATTCTCCCACAGCTACTTTTCGGGCTCCGTTTTGCAGCAGGACACCCTCTACATGCACTTAGTACGTGTCATGTGTCATAGTACTCAAAATTACTAATGTTAGGTTTCCAGATGATATGAAATTTAACGGAAAAAACTGCAAGATCAGATATAATTAACAAATTTATGCTTGAACGTTGCTTTTCCGTATACAAAGCGTTCTCAGTTTTCCACCAGAGTTGTTTTGATGCCTTAAATCAATATTTCTAGTATAGACTCCAGCCTACTTCCCGGAAATAAAATTAAGTTTATTCCTTGTAAAGATAATGGAAATTTTCTTCAAATCACTGAATTGAAACTACAAACAGACTCTGTCAGAATAAAGAATTCGTTTTACATATGGACAGTTGCCAAATAGTTTGTCGCCGTATTCTTGATTTTCTGAATTGCAAATAACTTTTCTTGTCTTCATATGTAATCGGCTTTTGACGATTAAATTCGGCACCAATTTATATATCGAGACCCTTTTCCTTTTTTAATTGTATATAAAAAGTATTTTTCCTTGCAAACACTGTACTTAATCACTAATGTGCTCCATCCCAAGCAGTTCTGTGACGTGTGATCTCATTTCAGTGTATTGCATTTATAGACATAATCGATGTAGACGTAAAGCGAGGTATGGGACTTGTTTGTCGAACAACAATAGAGACGATAATCACTTGAACGGAAAACGTAGCATAATAGAAGGTAAGGGTTTAATGAGCTTCGACGACCAGGTCGTTAGAGATTGAACACAAGCTCGGATTGGAACAAAAAAAACAGCCTTATCCTTTTCAGAGAAACCATCCCTGAATCATCTGTGAGCAATTTAGAAAAATCACAGAAACTTAAATTTTGGTGACTGGACGGGCTTTCTACCACTGTCCTCCCGAATGGGATTCAGTATTGTAACAACTGCTCCACGTCGCTCAGTTATATGAAGAAATTGGTGACCGAGCAAACTGCAGCCATGGCCACAGCGCCAGTACCATCGTCTTCGTCTGAGAACGGGAGATTCAGATAGGGACCAGTTACGCTCCTGTATTATTAACTACTAATGAAGAGGATACCAACTTACTAAAAGAAAATAATCGTGACTTACTTTTTCTTTATTGCTAGCGACATTTCACTGGTAATATTTGTGTCGTCAATTTTTTCGGCTGTTGCACGATAGTCGTCAGCTGAGAGTGTAGAACTGTCTTCTGCCGATTCGGTTGCAAGTCGTATGATGACTACTCGTCTGGACATATGCCGTCTAATTTTAGAGCTTTTTAAATTTCGTCTGTGAAAGCATGTCGTCCAACAGTCATCGCATAATTTGGTAACAAAAAATGGTTCAAATGGTTCTGAGCACTATGGGACTCAACTGCTGAGGTCATTAGTCCCCTAGAACTTAGAACTAGTTAAACCTAACTAACCTAAGGACATCACAAACATCCATGCCCGAGGCAGGATTCGAACCTGCGACCGTAGCGGTCTTGCGGTTCCAGACTGCAGCGCCTTTGGTAACAAGCTAAAGCTGCAATAGCAGAACAAAACACAAGCTGTATTGCTTCAAACATTCGAAGTAATTTTTTTTTAATTTCATTCTGCACTGCAACAGTAACAAGTGGCATAATTAAAAGTTAACACGGTCAGGGTGCTCATATTCAGCTAGCGTTTCCAACCCGCCATGAACTGGGTATCAGCGGTCATTCTCAGTGTTCCTAATCTTTCCAGCTGTGCTTTTACTTGTTCTAAGGAGTAAATCGAAAAATGTTGAGAACTCAGGAAAATTTAAACGTCGTTGTCTGTAGCATGCTACTTTCCATACTCTCCAGAAATTATTCAAAATATCTCGTACGCTCTAACACATTTGTCATAGGTGTGGTAGCCAGTTCCATGCGAAGTATTCTTTGTGAAGCGCATAATGAAAATGTCAAAGTTCTGTCAAGGCATCTTCATCAGGAGCTGCAACGTGAGTGAGAACTCGGTGGGTGACTGTCGCGTGAAGGAGATTCAGGCGCATATTTGTGAGAGGTCGGAAGTTGGCGTTTTTGCCTCCATGCAGTAGTTGCCTCCCGGCGTGCCTGAAAAGCGGGGGAAGTAAAAAGAAAACGTCTTCCAGATGTCGGTACCGACGTACGCATCATAACGGTATCATTTATCTTAAAAATAAAGTGTAATACTCAGCAAGCCGGCCGGTGTGGCCGTGCGGTTCTAGGCGCTTCAGTCTGGAACCGCGTGACCGCTACGCTCGCAGGTTCGAATCCTGCCTCGGGCATGGATGTGTGTGATGTCCTTAGGTTGTGTGATGTCCTTAGGTTAGTTAGGTTTAATTAGTTCTAAGTTCTAGGCGACTGATGACCTCAGAAGTTAAGTCGCATAGTGCTCAGAGCCATTTGAACCATTTTAATACTCAGCACCAGGAATATTAATGACAAAGCGGACTGTAAGGAAATGCAGTGCTAGGTTTTTACGTCCGATCGACGACGATATCGTCAGAGATGGATCACAAGCTGTGGTAGAACGAAGATAGGGAAGCAAATAAAGCCGAGCCCAGAAAGAGGAACCATCCTGGTATCCGCCACAGTCGATTTTGGGAAATCAAGAAAATCTTAATCTGAATGCCCGAGAGCAGATTTGCGAATCCACTGGCTTAAATTTTGGGCGAAATAAAATAATAAATCGATTGGAATCATATTTAACTAAAAAGGTCTGTGTAATATGAAAACAAGAATGCGATCTTCCTCTTTTCATCAAACTGTGGGTAAATTTACGCACACCAAACTCTGAAGAACAACATAAAGGAGGAAATGTCTTCAAATCTTTGTTCCGACATTTTGACTTCAGTTTTTCCCTATTCACGTACATCGCTTCAGGTGAACGCCGGGATGACTGCTTCGACACGACCAGAGCCAATTACACGCTCCGTCCTTGTCCAGTTCAACTGTTTTGTCTCTGAACAACTGATATAGCCTACATATTCGTATATCTGACTCGGAGGTTTCTGTTCGAATACTGCAGACGTGCACATCTGTTTCCCTTGCCTCATGCTGTTGAATAATGCAGCAAATCAGCGGTGAAACAGTTACCCTTTACTGGAAACTCTTTTGAGCAATGTTTTCCACCTAGCCTCATCTCCTATCTCAGTATTGATCCGGTAGGCTTGTCCTTTAACGTAACTTAGGTGTGTGCTAGCACTGTGGATAAGAGCCCGTGACTACATTACGCTGAGGTGAAAACGAGAATACAGCCTTGAACTGGTCTACTTACGCCAGAAAACAACCATTTAAGGGCATTTCATCAACAGGGCCGTGAGACACCTTTTCATTTCTTCCTCGAAGTAGTTGTATTTGACTCATCCTTCGGCTCTGGTGTACATGCATTGAACTGCAGTTTTACTACGTTCTTTTTGGGTTCATTTCATAAATATCTGACATTCAGCTACGTATAATGTTAGCGATTCGAAATTGGTGGAAATCTGTCTCCAGACGCGAAAGCACGTGGTCTATATTTACTTTTATTTTAATTGCAGTTTGGCAACATTTAGTCAGTAATGATACAGTAGAATCCATGTAACAGTAAGAGTAGGGTAGTAACAGATACCTCACCGATGAGCAGCTTAAAACTACACGCAACAGTAGCGTAGCTATTAGTTCAGCGACAAAAATAGCTACGACGGACACTATCAGAAACAGAGGCCCAGAAACACGGTCGTTTCACTCCACTGTAAGATTCATAAAGTTGCTAATGATTGTCCATCACGGTGCCTTGGATCAGGTGCCGTGTACGTTTTAGTTGCTTTACAATTCGATTGGACATTTTCGGCAGTTGCAAAACCAGCTCAACAAATGAAAGTCCCAGGAAGATTAGTGCATTGGTGCTTCGGGAATTTCCAGATGTAGAACATTAACAAGACATTGCATACTAAAGGGAGGCCTCTGACACCAGACTGTTTGTAAACAAAACAATTATCTTGCAACTTGAGAGTCGTATAATCTGTGAACCTTACTGGAGTATTATAGGACCAATTAGAATAACTAAGTTGTTTACGCCTGAAGAACGGGTAACTCACATGTGAACGTCAACGTGCAGATACCAAGAAACTGTGAGAAACAAGGGCTACTCTGCTAGAACAATCAACTTTCAGTGCAAGCATGCTTCAAAGGTCGTAGATGTTTCTGTGATACGAAAGATGAAGACGATTACAAACATCCTACGCGGTAACTTTCCAAGTAGGGACTGTTGATCTTTCGCGATGGAAACCAATGTCCTTGCGTGATCTCATTAAGTATGACGAAAATGTGACTGAAGAGAATTAGTTAAGAGGACCATATTACGTCTTAACCCAAGAAGAGACTGTCTTCACACTTAGTATATCAACTACAGTCATTGCTAAGTTATATACCCTATAAGAGTTTTGAAACTGATTTTTTCCTATCCTCCTCAGTGGCCGAGCGGTTCTAGGCGCTTCAGTCCGGAACCACGCTACTGCTACGGTCGCAGGTTCGAATCCTGCCTCGGGCATTGATGTGTGTGACATCCTTCGGTTAGTTAGGTTTAAGTAGTTCTAAGTTCTAGGGGACTGATGACCTCAGAAGTTAAGTCCCATAGTGCTCAGACCCATTTGAACCATTTGAACCTATCCTCCTCAGAGATGATTTGCAGAGTATCTCGTTGGTTGACTTGAAAAAACATTTTCTCTCTCTCCCGGAAAGAGAAAGTATATTTTTCAGCGCCTATACTATCAGCCAGTATACTTGTGACAATTTCGTGTCAAGAAGGAAAGCAGGCAGACTGCCTTGACATACCTAAAGCTCACAGGAGACACCAGTTGGTTTTAGTAGCCATATCGTATAGCTATTTAGTACTTTCGTTTAAAGCGAAATTGTTCTCCACCACACAGCGCTTTGGAAGCATCAAATTTCTTGTATTTCTTGCCGATTTCCCTATGTATTTCAGAAACAAATACATCTAGATGCGATTCTCGTATATGGGAGAATACGGGCAACTGTGAGAACTTCATACAGTTAGGCACCATATAGCTTTAGACATTAAGAAAAAAAATTATTTTTTCCAATGTAACGTCTACTTCACCATTTACAAAATGTGTTGATAATAAATCTGTGCCAGACTGAAAGCATCTCTCTTACGACTATCACTGGGTACGTTGTGTGAAAGTTAGTGATGCGTTTTTGATGTCTGTAGGAATATCAGCACAATGCTGCAAGTGTGTAGAGGGGAATCTTCCTTCTTCCGAGAATTGTTCTGTGCCTTCACAGTCTCATCAGCGAGACTTGGTCTGTAATATGTGAATGATTAGTTAGCGACACTATCAATGCACAGAGCTATGTGAAACATTTTACTGCCAACAATTTGTGCAGTCTGATACAGTGAGCCAACTTCTTTGTAAATGAGATTTCTTCTCAAATGAGGTCAGAAAAATTTTACCCGGTTGTTGCTTTCCCTCGCCCGCGAGTCCCTCTGGAATTTACCAACAAAACGCTCAGTAAATTACGGTAATGCAGTCTTCTGCACAGACTTCCCCTTTTGGAAACAATAATCGTATCTCCGCGTAAACTACCCAACAGAGGTTATCAGATGTTGAATGGTCCATAAGTTTAAATGTCTTTAGATCTGCGTTTCATGAGACTGAAGGATACTCTTCCATAACACAACGAAAGCTTAATCCTCATTTGTTCATTGCATTTGCCACTGTGACCTTACTCAAATATTTACGCGTCAAAAGTTACATATGGTCGCCACGTTCCCCTGTATTCACTTTGTATTCACTTTTATTTCGTGTATGTACATCCGCATCAACGTAGTCTTTAACATACATGAAGGGCCGACGGAGGTGGCCCAGTGGTGGAGACATTGCAGGGGAAGATAGAAACACCCACGCAAAGGACAGAACAACAACAAAGTCTTGAGCGTCAGGTCCCTTCATTAGGATGGGTGAAGCATACTGTGTGGCGTGAACGATGTGTTTGTGAGAAGAGACAAGAAGAGAAGGAGAGGATTGCCTGCTATACAGAGCAGGAAGCTTTATTCGCAAAGGAAAAACACACAGCAAACTGTACAGAAAAACACTAGTGGCCTTAGGGGAGGAACAAAGGGGTCGGTTAAGAGGGAGGGTGGAGAAGAGCAGATAGAGAGCTGTGTGTGTGAGGACGGAATGGATTGTGGGGTGGGGCGGGGGATGGTCGTCTCTAACCAAGGTTTATGTTGGTCCGTGATGTATAAAATTGTGACGACTCAGATGCAGTGCTGTGTGAAGAAGCTAACCAGTAGCTGCTATGACGTATGAAATTGTCAATATTTTAGGACTGAATATTTACGAAGGTGCTTCTGTCTCATCACTTAATGAAGGGAAATATGGTGTGGCTCTTCCGGATCATGTCGCACACAAATATTTAGGAGACGTTATGTAGTGGCTCGTGGGAATCACGAGGAACGTAACAAGAGAAGCGGACTGCGCACCCTGGAGCTGCTCATTGGGGTCGGTTCAACTCATTAGCGAAACACATCCGGCCGCTCGTTGTCTCGGCTCTAAATGCTGGAGGACGGGCTGGCCCCGCACTCACCACGTTGCTGCAAGAAGGGCGCCTGGAACGCGCCTCAGGGAACAGACGAAAATAGATTGAGCCAACACTAATAGATGACCTCTTGTTCCCGGAAAGAGTGCCATATAACTTCAGTTGTCACATTGGCTTCATTCCTCTGCACTCTTTTTTATTATTTGTTGCTGCCTAATATTCGGTCCAGAGAGAGATCAACACGAACTGACTGACCTAATGGTGAAAGAAAATAGCAGCACCAGTTATATTTGTAAGATTAAGTTTGGATGTATGGCAATTATTGTGCACTGTATTACTTAAACGTCTAGCGATATGATATAGTGATTGCTCCTAACTGAAATAGAGAGCGAGGTTTCGCGCAAATCTTGTTAATTTTCACAAGTAGGTGACGTCGGAAGTTCGCAAAAATTTTCGGATTTTTTTATAGTTAAAGATAAAATCTTTAATGGGCAGCTATTTTCATTTCAACTGTAGTCAATTGATGACCGTCTACACTTGCTGTTACTTCTCAAGTAGCCTCAGATTTATGTCTGCACTAAATACTCTATCAAAGGAGAAAAAAGAGCAATCACAAAACGATTACGGGAATGTTCAGTCTTAGTAATATACTAACGAAAATTTATGGTATGGGTGATATATTGTGTGGAGTCTCACACAGTGAAATTTTCACAAACCACGTGACATCACATTCCATAGACTTATCCGTGCGTTGTGGTCATTAACGATACACATCCTGCCATCTAGTCACTATCTATTAGGTTGTCTGCTGTTTTTTGGAACCCAGAAAATTATTCTTCGGCTCTTCCGCCATCCATTCGTCAGGCTAGATTTCCCGCCCACTGCCATTTCATTTGCATAGTTTTGTCGTCTACTCAGTACTGTTTCCTGATCCATTTCCTTTATTTTCCAGATCCTCCTTAATAATTTCCATAGTGTATTCCTCCATTGCTTACCCCCTGTTTTTAAATGTTTTCGCTTTCAAAATCGATGTCTAACTGCTTTAAGTAAAAACTAAAACACAGTCATTTTAAGCTTCCCTTTTCACACTCATCAAAAAGCTTGAACTTCAAAACTCTGTTTACTTTACCAAAAGCACGGCTGGCCAGTTTCACTGCTCTGTGATTGTGTTTGCATTCCATCCAGTCATAATAGTCAGTACTTGTCATGGTTAATAACACCTACTGTCAACTATTTTCCTGATTTGGAATATAGACAAGTAAATGCCCTGGTTCTAAGACTTTTTTTTCTTATTACATTTCGCGACAGCGACATCCAGAAAACAGATTTGGTCAAATTATAAGTTGTAACATTATGACGAATATTGATTACGATTATTCATTTCTATCGGAAAAGTCTTAAAACTACTAGTTGTATTCGAATGTGTGTGGAACCAGATTTTCGAGTATGCTAACACTCAAAACATAAGTGCAGAACAAATGAATTTGCAACAGCACTAGCGATCAGCATTAGGTGACCTCAGATTGAATGTAGAAAAGATAGCTAGTAATAAATACCGTCAGCAACCTAACTTGCTTGTTATTTCTTGGTTCAATATCAAGGAGAAAACTCAAGTGAGTGTCATTTATTTGAACGGTAGCAAAAAATTATTTATCTGTGGTCATTTTAAAAATAAGTCAATTTTTCAGTTTAAATTTAAGCTGAGAGCTAAATTTTGAGTTAAAGTGATTGATATATGTTCTCGTTCAGGCAGTCGTCTCTATTCTATGATAAATCCATATTACTTTAAAATAGCTTGCCTCATAAACTAATCAGAAACGACATTAAACAGCCATGTAAAAAGCCGTGGGTAACTAGAGGGATTAAAGTATCTTGTGAAAGTAAAAGGGAGCGCCAAATGTAAATGTTGGCAAGAACAAGTAAAGATCTTGCAGTAGTTACAAAATACAAAAACTACTGAAAACTAGTAAGAAAAGTTATTAAAAACCAAGTATCGTGTACATTATATCAGGAACCAGAAATTCTAAGATGAGCCTCGAGTATACCGGGTATGGAATGTATTGTAACGAGAGACGGGAAAAAGGCCCCAGAACGGGATAAAATCGGTATCGATTTAAATGGAAGGGCTATAAATGATCAGTCACAGATAGCAGATTTGTTTAGTAATCATTTTTAACGTAGCAGAAAATATAGGCGAAAGGAAAATGAATATGTTAACGTATTTTGCATATTTCCGTTCAATAATTTCATAAAGAATAATATACTGGGGTAATTCATCTCTGAGAGAGAAAATCTACATTGCTGAAAAATGGACTCTAAGAATAACATGTGGCGCTCACCAATGATCAGCTAGACATCTGTTTAAGAAGGTAGGTAGTTTACCTCCTGTTTAATAGTACATTCATTTCCTCGTGAAGTTTGATATAAGTAACCCACTACTTTGCAAAAGGAACTATGATGTACATTACTGAAAAATTTACGCTAAGGATAATATGTGGTTCTCACCAACGATCATCTTGTAGACATCTGTTTAAGAAGGTAGGTAGTTTATCTCCTGTTTCATTGTACATTCATTTCCTCGTGAAGTTTGATGTAAATAACCCACTATGTTTGCAAAGGAACGATGATATATAGAGTTACAGTACCAGAAGAAATTATTACATTCATTTTTCCACATTAAAGTTGTCTTTAGCACAAAGAGAGGTGTACAATGCTGTCATCAATATTTTTGATCTCTTACTCAGTGATATAAAATGTCTGACAGGCAGCAAAGTTAAATTTAAAAACAAACTAAAAAAAGTTTCTCATTAGAAACTCCAATTCTACAGAATAAGCTCAATTTTTGTCATGTGTAAAAGGTGTTCGATAGGAACCACTAATTAACACTTGTATTAAAAAATGTAGTCCTTTTTACATATTAATATGCAATGTGAATCTAAAAGAATCCGACTCACGAAATTACGGTTAATCGCACAAATGATCTATGGACATGAATTTAACTATCTAATAAAGATCAAAGGAAGAAAAGCAGGACGTCGCTCTCCGCTGACGTTCAGCTCGTAAGCCTTCATCAGGTACTAAAACACTAAAACGCGCAAATTCACTTTCATTTTTGGCCAGCAGGGTAGTGAATGGATGTAAGAGCATGAGTTCGGTTCCATGTCCACGCGAGGCAAGGAATGTTTTGCGCCCTGAAATTCCTATAGGCAGTTCGGTAATCAACACAGCTCGCTGCCCAAATGTGCGCTAGGAGATTAGATATGTATCCCTAGGGGTTTAAGGGTCACTCTGACCCCGCTACTCTTGCCCTCGTGTCAGAAGCCAGTGCTGATAAAAGGGTACTGCCTCCCTCCACTCCGTGTGTTCATTAAATAAAGTCCCGTACTTTTAACCACTATAGCATAAAGCTCGTGATGGAGGTGTAGCAGCAGGTTTTATACGCACCTATGGGGACGCCCACTCACATTAAGGTCACACATCGGACATGTTCATAAATATTAGCGAAGTCGCAAAAGAAAAACCATGTACTGACACACAAATTACTTGGATTTCATTTTTTATCTCTAGTAGTCGAGCAACGTGGCTAACAAGTGCGCCATGTCCTCAACCTCTTGAACACTGTGAGAAAGACATTCGCATATGTGAACTAAAGCTACTACTTATTTTGCTGACTGATTAGTGTCGTCCATATACCATCTTGAACGAAACTATGCGTCCTTTGTGTGGTCAGTTGTACTTCTGTCTGGACATTTCAGGTGAATGTTAGAAAAAAGAATTGTAAGATCTGTTCCCTCAGTCTGCAACTCCTACAAAATCTGAGTAAAGTGCACTTCCAGTGTCGTGAACATTCTAGTATTAACCACGCAGCAAATCGCTTTGCCTTTTGCCCTTAAACTATAAATTATTTTTTTCTCGCTAGGAGGTGGCTCTATAATGCAGCAATAAACCATTCGTTATTTTGTTCACAAGTAAAATAATACGACCTTACATCCGATACTGTGGTGGAAGTGCTCAGTAAATTATGATGGTATCTTATCGAAACTGCATGGTGAAATTAGCAATATGGGATTTCAATAGTTTGCATCTTTCGGGGGAAATCCGCAATGATAGCTAAAGGAATGTGTCAGTAGATATAAAGAAGATGGCATTAATAAACGAACTAACTCAAGCAGTTAAAATACAACTGTACTTGATTTGAAAATGGGATGGCCCGCGTGCCATCCGTAAATATCCTGGTGAGAATTTGGAGATTCCCCACGGTTGTAGCTTGAACCGTTATCCTACTCTAAAATAGAACGCTATTCAGATTTTGTATTTTGCATTATATTCAACACAGAATGCGCCTAATTGCAGACAGTTGGATGAAGTCTTGTAGAGCAGGTATTTTGCATTATATTCAACACTGAATACGCCTAATTGCAAGTAATTGGATGAAGTCTTGTAGAGCAGGAAATATTTCATTGAAAAATTTGTGCTTAACGTTCCCAGTTGGAGGTTTCCATGATTGATAATACACTCCTGGAAATGGAAAAAAGAACACATTGACACCGGTGTGTCAGACCCACCATACTTGCTCCGGACACTGCGAGAGGGCTGTACAAGCAATGATCACACGCACGGCACAGCGTACACACCAGGAACCGCGGTGTTGGCCGTCGAATGGCGCTAGCTGCGCAGCATTTGTGCACCGCCGCCGTCAGTGTCAGCCAGTTTGCCGTGGCATACGGAGCTCCATCGCAGTCTTTAACACTGGTAGCATGCCGCGACAGCGTGGACGTGAACCGTATGTGCAGTTGACGGACTTTGAGCGAGGGCGTATAGTGGGCATGCGGGAGGCCGGGTGGACGTACCGCCGAATTGCTCAACACGTGGGGCGTGAGGTCTCCACAGTACATCGATGTTGTCGCCAGTGGTCGGCGGAAGGTGCACGTGCCCGTCGACCTGGGACCGGACCGCAGCGACGCACGGATGCACGCCAAGACCGTAGGATCCTACGCAGTGCCGTAGGGGACCGCACCGCCACTTCCCAGCAAATTAGGGACACTGTTGCTCCTGGGGTATCGGCGAGGACCATTCGCAATCGTCTCCATGAAGCTGGGCTACGGTCCAGCACACCGTTAGGCCGTCTTCCGCTCACGCCCCAACATCGTGCATCCCGCCTCCAGTGGTGTCGCGACAGGCGTGAATGGAGGGACGAATGGAGACGTGTCGTCTTCAGCGATGAGAGTCGCTTCTGCCTTGGTGCCAATGATGGTCGTATGCGTGTTTGGCGCCGTGCAGGTGAGCGCCACAATCAGGACTGCATACGACCGAGGCACACAGGGCCAACACCCGGCATCATGGTGTGGGGAGCGATCTCCTACACTGGCCGTACACCACTGGTGATCGTCGAGGGGACACTGAATAGTGCACGGTACATCCAAACCGTCATCGAACCCATCGTTCTACCATTCCTAGACCGGCAAGGGAACTTGCTGTTCCAACAGGACAATGCACGTCCGCATGTATCCCGTGCCACCCAACGTGCTCTAGAAGGTGTAAGTCAACTACCCTGGCCAGCAAGATCTCCGGATCTGTCCCCCATTGAGCATGTTTGGGACTGGATGAAGCGTCGTCTCACGCGGTCTGCACGTCCAGCACGAAAGCTGGTCCAACTGAGGCGCCAGGTGGAAATGGCATGGCAAGCCGTTCCACAGGACTACATCCAGCATCTCTACGATCGTCTCCATGGGAGAATAGCAGCCTGCATTGCTGCGAAAGGTGGATATACACTGTACTAGTGCCGACATTGTGCATGCTCTGTTGCCTGTGTCTATGTGCCTGTGGTTCTGTCAGTGTGATCATGTGATGTATCTGACCCCAGGAATGTGTCAATAAAGTTTCCCCTTCCTGGGACAATGAATTCACGGTGTTCTTATTTCAATTTCCAGGAGTGTATATTTAACACATTCTGTTCGTTCCCTGCAGAAAGTACAGGGAGGAATCTCTTGGAGTTGTGGTGCATTTTTAGAAATTAATAAATGAAATTACCACAACCATTATTCTTTCTCAACATTCGTGATTCATTTGTAACTTCATAAATTTCATTAACAAATGTTGATACATAACTGTCACGAACTGAGCGAAATTTCGACTGAAACTGATGCTGTTGCAGCTGCGGTCGCTTCAGTAGTATTATGTCAGTGGAAACAGTCATAGGTATTATATGTTAATTACAGTGAAAAAATATTAATACAGTCAATTATACATGTGGTACATCGAGGTCACCAGACTATAAAGAGATATTTTAAGCAAACTGTTTCGTAAAATAAAGAATCTTTGACTGTTGAAAATAGATCACATTATGAGTCTCTTCAACAACTAATATTACAATATACAAATAGGTGGTAATGCGCTTAATTATTTTATTATTATCGTTTTAGAGGCTTCAATGTCAAATTTACATTATGGTACGTCCAACTACTGTATCAAACAAGTTAAAGATTATTACTACTGAATTGTTTACTGTTTCAATATTTAGTCTCGACATCTATGATTTATGAAGCTTTCTGTTCATCGGTTTCACAGAACTGTATCACACGACTGAACCATCATCTTCGTACATTGAAATTATTGTTCCAGCAAGATAGAAACGTACCTACATGAAATTCTAAACTGTTTGTAATTCTGTAAATGAGACAGCATAACTAACTTGTCATTTACATGTCCGTTAATTACCCCAAATCGTGTTAGATAAAGAGTAATAACTACGAAGGGAATAAGATCACATAAAAGGGATACACTGTGTCGAATAATATACTAAATGTCGTACATCGTAATTATTAGTAATGAGATGTGTCGTATACTAATATACGTGAGTTTCGATCTGTTACACTAGAAGCATCACCTTTGTGCATGAGTTGCCACTGTACGCGAGATTCTTACCCCTAATCAGAACAACATGCAAATGGGTAATTAACAGCAGCTCTGACGACACATAGTGCAACAGGGAAAAATCTGTCTCATTTCTTTATGCACTAGTGATGGAAGTTTACTTAATTATTATGACCGCGAAACGCGATCCTTAAAAAAAACTGTTAGTTACCAACAAAGAAAGCAGGAAAGTACATTTGTTGGGAATATAATGGTGATTTTCTTCTTTACCGAGTTAAGTAGCATTAACCCATATTTTATCACTCCTGAATTTAGAGCTTCGTCGCAAATATTTTGAGTAATCATTATGTTTTATAAAGAATGCAGAGATAATTTCAAAGGTATTACCAGAAGACATTTCTCACTACACCTTCCAGGACTGGCACTCAGTTTTCAGCAACTTCGAACAAGTTGAAAATGGCTTACTTCGTAAGACACCATGTGAGCATGGACGCCATGTAAACAGAGAGTGAATAAAAGTAAATTTTGACTTTTTACTGATCCTTTCTTGAATGACCGGACAAAAGCTTTCGAGAGGCCGTTTCAAATACTAGTCCGTCGATACTGTTTATTGTCTGCTGTTTCCTGTAAACCTCTTAGGCGAATGTTGAAGAGGTTTCTAGAGGTTCCTAAAATAGCTGCTGTACAACATTTCCCGAGTTTGCCATTATGTTAAATAAAAATAGGTAAACGTTCTCTTAGAAGCCTATTAAATGTCGTAAATGAGGAATTTTTTGCTTTGCGAAATAGAACGTTTCGTAATGAGAGATTATGTTACTCCGCATGTACGACAAGCGTGCTGATAAAAGACGAACACAGCTGTGACACAGCCGAGGATATGGGAGAGCCCAAACGCGGGGTACAAACTTCTCCCGAAAAAAAGTGTATTGAGAACCGATGTACTATCGGTCACACATTCTTAAGCTGAAGTATTACATGATGACGTCAATTTTATCGCTACACTGGGCAGAGTCTACCTTCGCATATGAACAAATCACGCGTGTATCTAGCTTACGTTCCAATTCGTTTCAACTGCTGTATCTACGAACCAACTGCTCAAACATATAACTTTGCTCGCGAATAGTACTGTCTTACGTATTTTGTAGGTACCTAGGGGCGTGGGAGGGGGCGGAGGGGGAGGGGAGGGGGGAAGGCAGAGAATAAGACAAGACCCCTCGCCTAACCTAATGCGATCTAGGGAATTGCAGTCCGATGTAAAATTACTTAGCGGTTCAAAGGCGTTTGTTGTCACTCGTCGACCAGCATGGCATGGCAACAAAACACAGACTGAAGTTTTAAATTTCGCGCTCAAAAAGTCATTCAAACAGGAGAATCGTCCAGACTACCGTCGTTTGACCGTTGCGTGTGTAGAGGACATAGAAACAGGCATTCCTGGCGTTTAGAAGTAGCTGAAAGAGTTCTTCTTCTTCTTGGGCCTTTTTCCCACATAGGAGCAAGGTCGGCATGGTTATTAACGAATTTGACATGGTTAACTCATAACTCAAGTGGTAGCCAGATGCCCTTCCTGTCGCCACCCCGTTAGTAGGGAAGACGAATGGTCGACTTTGGTTTATTAGGAGATTTCTATGAACGTGTAGCTCGTCTGTAAAGGAGACTGTGTATAGAATACTAGTGCGATCCATTCTTGAGTACTGCTCGAATGTTTGCAGTTTCGGATTAAAGGGAGAAGTCCAAGCGGTTCAGGAATAGGCGAGTATTACGGAAATGCTCCGCGCACTCAAATAGGAATCTGCAGAGAGAAGACTATGTTCTTTCCGTGAAACATTATTAAATAAATTTAGGGAACCAGCATTTACAGCTAACAGTAGGACGATTCTGCTGTGGACAAAGCACATTTCGCGGAAGTAGCACGAAGACGAGTAATTTGGGCTCGCACGGAGGCATATAGATCATCGTTTTTCTTTTGCTCCAGATGCGAATGGAACATGAAATAAAATGACTTGTAGTGGCATAAGGTACGCCCCACGTGTACCGAATGGTGGCTTGCGTAGTATGTATGTTGATGTGTATGTTGACGAATATGATTCATGATGGCCGCACGTGATGCGCCATAATCGGTCTGAAGATTCCAGAAAGAATTTTCACTCTGCGACGGAGTGTCAGCTGATTAAAAAAATGCCGAAACGGGATTCGAATCTGGGACCCTTGCCTTATTCAGGCAAGCAGTTTTCCGACTGACCTATCCAAGCAACTCGCGACCGCCCTCACAGCTTTACTTCCGCCATTACCTCAACGCCTACCTTCCAATCTTTGCAGAATTTCTGCTGCATATCTTGTGAGGCTAGCACTCCTGGAAGAACAGAAATTGCGGTTACACGGCTTAGCACAGTCTGAGGGACTATTTCCAGAACGGGTTTTAAGTCTGCAACGGAGTTTGCGCGGTCCGGCACACAGTTCTAATCTACCAGCAAATTTCGGTCTCAAGATCGCTGCGTGTGACGCGTCATTATAATTATTCAGCAATGTGGGACTCACTGAATAAGAGAGGGAATAGGCTTTAAATTTACATTTCAAGAATGGTATATTAAACTGATATTCTTTCAGAACCTTACCGCCGGCCGTTGTGGCCGAGCGGTTCTAGGTGCTTCAGTCCGGAACCGCGCTGCTGCTACGGTCGCAGGTTCGAATCCTGCCTCGGGCATGGATGTGTGTGAAGTCCTTAGGTTAGTTAGATTTAATTAGTTCTAAGTCTAGGGGACTGATGACCTCAGATTAAGTCCCATAATACTTAGAGCCATTTGAACCATTTCTGAATCTTACTAGTCAGTGTATAGCAATACCAAATATTAAAATACGCTCATCAATTACCCAGGAAAAAGAACCGCTTATGGAATTTATCCAAACAACGTTATCCATCGTGAGTGTTTTTCAATCCACCTTTCCCCCCTCGTCCCAACCTCACCTCTCCACCCCCAAAATAAAAATGCACGTATCGTCTGTAAAATATAAAATCGTCTGTGAAAATAAATATGTTCCGAGTTCGCAAAATTGCTTCACTATATTCTAACATATCGTCCTGTATGTTATGGCTGTTGTAGTTGAGCTTTCGCGTCTTTATATGCAGATGGTTAGTCACAACATTTTTGTTAATGTCTGAGAACTTCGTGTTTATATTTTATGGATCTTCTAGGGAGCGAATGGCATGAAAGGGAAGCAGTAGTTGAAAAAGCAGTGAGACAGGTTGTTGGCCTCTCCTCGATGTTAAACAGTACACCGAGCAAGCAGTGAAGGAAAGAAACGAAAAATGTAGGAGGGAGATTAAGGTTCGTAGAGAAGAAATAAAAACTTCGCAGTTTGCCAATAACATTTTAATTCTATCTGGGATTGCAAAGGACTTGTAAGTGTGGTTGAACGGATGGGTTATGCCTTAAAAAGAGGTTGTTTGATGAATTTCAACAAAATTAAAACGAGGGTAGTGGAATGTAGTCTGGCGGTGATGACAGAATTTGACTAGAAAAAACTAAAAGTAGTCGATGAGTTTTGCTATTTGGGCAGCAAAATAACTGACGATGGCTTTACTGGAGAGGATAGAAAATGTGGAATGGCAACTGCAAGAAAAATGTTTATGAAAAAGAGAAATTTGTTAACATTTAACATAAACTGAAGTGTTTGGAAGTCGGTCTCTGAAGACATTTGTCTGGTGTGTAACCTTCTACGTAAGTGAAAGTTGGACGATAAGTTGTTTAGACAAGAAGTGAATAGAAGCAGTAGAAATTTACTACTGCAGAAGAATGCTGAAAATTAAATGAGCAGATAGAATAATTAATGAAGAGATCGTTAATTGGGAAAAAAAGATATTTGTAGCAGAACTTGACTAAAAGAAGGGACCAGTTGATAGAACACATCTTGAGGTATCTTGGGATCGTTTGTTTGTTAATGCAAGGAAATGTGAGGAGTAAAAATACTAGTGGCCAAGGTTCAAATTCAGCAAGCATTTTCAAACGGATGTAGGTTGCAAAAGCTATGCAGAGATAAAGAGACTTACACAGGGGACAGTGGTGTGGAAAGCTGCATGAAAAGCAGTCCTCAGGTTGAAAACCACAACAACAGGGCTCCTAGACAACACATAAGGTACTTAGTTACTGGTTCCATGTCATGATGTGAACATGTCAACAGAACAAACATAGATCGCATGTAACCATCTCAAAAAAGATGAAAAAATATTTATATATCTATATGCAGACCATTTACAGATTTTTTCTGTAAACATGGCTAATCATCACTATTTAAGAATTCATTTGTGGCATAGACGGAGTTGTTAAGGAGAAATATCTTTACATTTGAAAACGCTTCTGCTACCTGTCAGGCATTTTATTTCCTTGGGTTGAATGTCAATGAGTTTTACCGCTGCATATTTCACCTCTTCTTTGCCAAAATTAGATTCGTTATAGGTTAATGCAGACCATTTTCCCTTTTAGTGGATTATTGATAACAAATTTCATAACTGAATAAATGTTGTGTGAGACTGTGATTAATATTCCCAGCTGCTTAAATATATGCGTGCAGTATGCATGTTCGTGAACTTCTTATCTAAGTGAGGAGATACCCCAGAAGATTAACTCATACGACGGTCTAGTAGATCTACTACATAGTTTTCCTCTTTAACGTTTCATATTACATGCACATCTAACAACTAAGAAATGTTTACCGTGTTTATTAATTCTTGTCGGTATATCAGTTTAGTAGGTGGTGACAGTACAGAACTGGAAGCGCTGATCTTTCCCTTTTTTCTTTTTTCAGTGATGGGGGTTAGACCATTCGTGCAAAACCAGTTTGTATTTTCTACGTTGATGCTTCTTTACTTAGTTTCATACAAGTGCCTGTATCATATAAAAACACGATTAATTATGCCTCTTCCTTAAAATAAAATGGTAGATCATTAAACAAATGAAAGAACAGTAGTGGACCAATTATCGAACTCCGTGGGACGCTTAATGTAATTTCTTCCCATGCAGATGATGTGGCATCTTTCTTTCAATTATTCTAACAGCGTAGGGTAGCTTTCTGCATCCTCTTTCTTAAATAAAAACCTTTCCAACTATGCATTCTGTAATAACTTTTTTTAGTAAATTATGATTGTTTCAACCAAATGTCTTTGATAAGTCGCAGAAGACCCCAGCTAGTGGCATTTTATCCTTTAAAGATTGTATTATGTGCTTCGCAAATTCATAAATAGTTGATTCAGTAAAGAGTCCGTTTTGAAATCCAAACTGTGATTGGCTAAGTGTCCCATTACTACAAAGGTGAGTGATATTTCTACTCGCTAACAGTGTAGACATCGTTATACACCAGCGCCATCTAGGTTGGAATATGTGAACCAAACTTCTTCCAGTAGCTTTAAGAAAGTGTTTTGAATTATACTACAAACGCTGATACAAAAGCATTGGTTAGTCAATACTGTATGATATTCACAAACTGGAAATTACTTTTTTAATCTCAAAATATGATGTGTCATAACCGCGATGTCTGAAGTACCATCTGGAGGTCTTCTCTTTTTAGGGCTTTGGAGATTGCAGTCTAACCAGTTTGCACGTACATGTCATTAGATTAAGGTGACGAGATACTGTTTATCTCTACTGGCAGTTTGTTATTCATAAAACATTGCGTCATAGTTTTGGATAGGTGTTAAGTTACATTCGCTTGTCATGTCGTATTTACTATTTTTTATGTTATCACATGTTTCTCATTCATACCTGTTTTATTGTAGATACTTCGAAAACGACGAAACGCGTAAAATATAATAAATTCAATCAAAATACTACGATCAAAGAAAATAGTGTTTATATAGCCACACATCCATGTATGTACTGCCTGTTTCCGAATGCCTGCGTCTACCCTTCTTCCATCAGATCATTGTCGAGAACATTCCTTATCACAAGGAGTTCAGGAAAGTATTTCAGTATTGTGTCATCCATCAGACGGTTTCTTATCCACTTAATGAGACACCTGTCCTTCTCGTTTCCAATCATTCACCTTCCTGTCGCTTCTCATTAAATTGTTGATGTCTCATTTATTCTTCTTTTTATTTCCTCCATTAGCTACCTGTAACTATTTTTCATATACCAATGGAAAATGAAAAATGAACGTCCAGAGGAAAGTGCCAAACGTGAATCAACCTTTATCCACATATTATACGCAAGCACTTAAGAAAGTAAATTACACATGTAAGACCAACACGCAACAATAGTGACGCATTGTCAGAAGAGAGTGCATCTACATCATACTCTACAAGGCGCCTAACGGCGTGTGGCGGAAGGTATTTCTGGTACTAACTGATCCCCCCTTCCTTGTTCCATTCGTGAATGGGGCGTAGGAAGAATAATTGTCGATAAGCCACTGTATTAGCTTTAATTTGTCGAATTTTCTCGTCGTGGTAATTTCGTGAGGTGTATGTGGGAGGAAGTAATATGTTGTCCTACTCTTACCGGAAAGTGCTCCCTCGAAACCTCTGTGATGCACAACAGCTCTCTTGCAACATCTGGCACTGGAGTTTCTAGATCACCTCTACAACGTTCTTGCGCCGACTAAACGAACCCGTGACGAAATGTGCCGCTCTTCGTCGGATGTTCTCTATATTTTCTATCGGTCTTACCAGGAATGGGTCCCAGACTGACGAATAGTATCCTAGAATTAGTCAAACAAACGTCTTGTATGTCACTTCACTCGTGGATGGGTAACATTTCCTAAGATTCTTCCTTGAATCTCAGTCTGGCACCTGCTTTTCCTAGTATTTGTTTTATATGGTCATCCCATTTAAGATCGCTCTGGATAGTTATTCCCAGATATTTTACGGTAGATACTGTTTCCAGCAATTTATCATCAATAGTGTAGTTGTATAGTAGAGGATTTCATTTCCTATACAGGAACAATATGTTACATTTATTTACGTTTAGGGTCAGCTGCCAGAGCCTTCATCGGTTCTCTGCAGTCATTCTGCATATCTATACTACCTTCTTACGTTGTTACTTTCTTATAGACAAGCGCATAAGCTCCCAACAGTCTTAAAGAGCTTCTGACGCTTTCTACTAGGTCATTTATGTACACTTTAAACTGTATCGGTCGTGTCACACTTCCTTGCTGTGATCCGGAAACTACCTTTACATCTATAGATTTTGTTCCGTTAAGAGCGACGTGTTTAGTTCTATCTGCAAGGAAGTCTTGAATTCAGCCTCAAATCTGGTCCGATACTCGGTAAGCTCGAATTTTTTTTGCACTAAATGGCATTGTGGGACGGTATCAAATACCTTCCTGAAGTCAATGGACACTACATTTAGCTCAGTGCAGTTGTCTACAGCGCTATGTATTTGATGGAGGAACAGAACGAGCTGAGTTTCGCACGATGCCGGTATGCGTGTTTCCTGTAGACGCATTTCTGTAGCTGAAAGGGTAGCAGTAGCACCACATTCCAACGCTGAAGTGTGCGGGACAGTAAGATCCTTAGGGGGAAAAAATGTCTAAATTGCACACAGATTCACAGTGAATTTCTAGCGGCACATGGACCAAATACAAGGTCGCGTTTAGCCGTGGCGAAATGGTGCTAATACTTTGATCAAGACCACGGAGCTTTGGTGATTCTGCTCCTTCATACAGCCCAGATCTTGCATCATGCGATTTCCTTCTTTCCGATAAGCCGAAATAACACGTGGGATATTTTCCAACGATAAAGACGTTCACACGGCGGTCCTCGAACGGCTTTGTGACCAAGAAGCGGATTTCTATCGTCGAGGAATTGAACGACTCGTAGAGAAAAAATGGCTCAAATGGCTCTGAGCACTATGGGACTCAACTTCTGAGGTCATTAATCCCCTAGAACTTAGAACTAGTTAAACCTAACTAACCTAAGGAGATCACACACATCCATGCCCGAGGCAGGATTCGAACCTGCGACCGTAGCGGTCTCGCGGTTCCAGACTGCGACGCCTAGAACCGCACGGCCACTTCGGCCGGCACTCGTAGAGAGTTACGCCCTTTGTTTACAGAGACGTGTTAATTATGTAGAAAAACAGTGGCATGTACCTGTGTCAGTTTAAAGTGTAGTGTACTATTCAACGTTAATTACTGAGTTTGCCATAATAGTCTTCTCGTATAAGCTGGTCGTTGGATGTCATCAATTTCGTAGAGTAACAATCCTACATACAATTTCAGTATCTCGTGGAGCTCTGTCTAATTGTATCGCAATCCTGTACACAGACTATAAGAGAGGTATTCGATGCTATCTGGGAGATAATGTTTCACTTGAATTCCACTGAGCGTCGGGGATAGTTTTAGATGTTACCGATAATGTAGACCGGATGAGATTTAGTCTCATAATGCTTTATTTATTCTCAATGGGAACCGTGCTGCCAACGGAACTGACGAGCATCTTGCTTATAGCACCCAGTTAGCTGGCTGACAGTGCTAACACACTGGAGGATGGCGGTTCCAATCCCCGTCGTCCCATCCTCATATAAATCCCTTTAGGTAAATACCGGGGTGGTCCCATCGATAAAGACGCCGCTGGTTTCTTTCCCTAAACTGAGCTTATGCATCATCTCTAACGAACTCGTCGTCCACGAGATGTTAACTCGCAGACATCGTTCGTTCCATGGAGAATGCGAGATATGTGCGTCTGGCATTGTACCGCTAGAAAAGCGCATATCGCTGACGCTGTGGGAATGAAAACAGAATGGGCGGGTCCATTTTCTGCGTGCTCAGTGTGACCTCAACAAACATCAGAAGTGTGTAGTCATTGCGTGCTATGGCTTTCTACTCCTTGATAACATGAGTAGGGACTTGCCATCGAGAAATTTGATATCGACAGTAATACTTAAAATGGTACCTATACTCTATAAAATCGGAATAAAAGTATCGATACTGACGGTATCGAAAGCTATTGAACTATGGAAATCAATCTATTTCGCGCGGATCAGCCTGAGTATAACATCAGATGCGAATGTAAACAGTAAATGACAAGTATTCCAATCACAAATAAAAATATGTATAAATTTTACGCTTCATATACGTGCGATTACTACAAAGCATTATAACAATCTTTCTTTCAAGAAAAAAATCCTCATTTAGAGTACACGTGGATATTATGCTATGTTTCTATGAATCAACATGAATACCGACTTAAGAAACAAACGATAAGTATCCCAAACACTACTCAGACGCATTGATCAATTAAAAAATATGTATTTTTGTAAAATAAGAAAAAAATAGGTTACAGAAACATTTGACGCACATTTGAATTATGCTCGAAACCTTGTACAGCAACTGAGACTGCACGTTCTACATAAATCACTACACAAATATCCTCTAATACTCTTTAAAATTTTAAGATTCTTAATTACTCTGCTTACTTTCATGCAATTAAATATTCTTTTGCAAAAGTAGACCTCATTCTGGTAAATTTGATTCGCTATTTGTCTGTTTCTTACTCTTCATTTGAAAATTCGGAAAAAAATCGAAAGGCATAGTTTCTGGGGAGTCGCTATCGCTCCATTCAAACATCTGAACAAAACCGACTTGACTTCTGTCCAGCCCAGCCTTCATTCCGAATCCTCGGCTTGGGAGAATTGCGGAATGGTGGGACTCTTGAGTTGAGCTGCCGTGTGGCCCCAAGTAAGGAAGGAAGGACGTGCCCACAGAAACGGGTTTCCTAGATTTCCAGTTCATTATTAATTCACTACACGAAAAGAGTCATGAAAAGTACAGTTCTATTAAGTTATAAACGCTTTCCTTTACCGGCATTTGGTTCACGTACGTTTGAACACTGAAACCACTTTTTGAAGACAGCGTGTACATAATTAACATTACTAGAATATGCTGCTGAAAACTGCTATGTTCATTATAAACTGTGCATGTTATGAAGTTCTTACTCCAACAATTATTTTTCCAGTATACTGGTTTGATATTGCGTTATTTTCCCATACTCCATCCCATACTTCCGTGCCGTAGACTGTGAGGCTTGTTGCGCTGCTGTAGAGTTACCGAGTACTTGATATCGATACAGATATCTTGGGTATTGAAACCTTAGGTAACAATACTTACTCATGTGAATAATATCGTAATGACTCTAATCAGGAGTTGGTCTGATATGTCGCTGCCTGGTACACTGGGACAGTCATTTGTTCTCATCATTAATCGCAACTACACACCATCCACCACTCTAGTTGCAGTTGCTTCTTATGGTTTCCTAACGGAAGGCTGCACTGTTGTGAAGAGAATTAGAGCACCCTTACTCGCAGCCCAATTTCCAACAAAAGAGCCCTGACACTATGAATTGGTGCTGCTGTCGGCGAGCACTCAACATGGCCTTTACGACGATCTATGCTAGATCAATATACCGCTCTCGTCAGGAACCGTGACGCTTTACATGTGCTCCATTCTTGGAAGACCAAAACTTCGTCAGTTCTTCAGAAAGACCATCTAAACTACTGGAGACCCTCCATGAAACCTGGTTGAAATTCGGAAGAAGTAAGGAAGGGAAAGTAGTGTATAAACTTCCGTCGACGACCAGGTCATTAGAGACAGAGAACAGCTGTCATTGGCATTGGCGAAGGAAATCAGACGTGTCCTTTTCAAAGCAACCATCCTGGCATTAACCGTAAGCGATTTAGAAAATCTAAATATAGATTACTTTGGACGGGGATCTGCACCTCTGTCTTCTCAAATACGAATCTAGTTTCTTATCACTGCCTCATCCACATCGCTAGATGGCTGTAATACAGTTAACTGTACGTATTGTGTCCGGCGACGCCTTACTGACGTGTGAATAATATTTAATAACGCAGTTCGATTTTCGAAACAATAGATTGTTCTCCAGTAAGTCAACCGCAATTGTTTGTTCCTTTACTCTTCTGAGTTTAGTAGATGGCTTCTGCTCAGCCTATAGCACTTCACTCAGTCATTCTTGTTTCTTGGCGTCTTAAATGATATTTGATGTTCGAACAGTATGACACTTATGGAATAAGTGAATCTCCCTTCAAAGGAGTAGTATAGGTTTCTGGAAAAAGAAAATGCTCGTGTGGAACACACTTCGCTTTTATTCGCATACGATATTGCACAGATAGTATAGATAGGCGAAAAAATAGATTCCGTCCTCCTAGATATCCGAAAGGCTTTCTTCACTGCACCTCCCTATTGAGTAGATAACCGAGAATATTCAAGAATATGTGGTTGTCTAGAACGGTTTGTAGCTGATAGAACCCAGTTCGTTATTCTGGACGACGGATGGTGAATAGAAACGAAAATAACACCTCATTTAGCTCAAGGAAGCGTAACAGAATTGCTAATGTTCTCTGTATTCATGAAATTTTTATTAGATAGGACGAGGATTGTTCGCATGGAATTCTAGTTATTTGTTGATAGTAAGAATTTAGTGCTTCCTATTGGTGTGCTGCAAAGGTTCCCAACCTAAGCTCCGCGAAGATATTCCAACATCTGACACCTCATGCAAGAGCAGAGGACCAAAAAAAAGTCAGTAGAAAATTTTGTCTTCAACGTGCTCATCTTAAAGTTAATAGAGAAAATTTTACCTTTTAGAAAAAGTCATAACTGCGAAAAAGAAAAAATTTGTAAATGGTATCGACGATTGTTTTGCCTAGTACCCGTTTGAAGTCTCCAATGAAGTTGATTTTTAAAAAAATATAAAATCTGTTTTTGAAGATCACTTTGGGAAAATACTTTCAAGTAGGTAGTACCTATAAATTCACATAGATTGAAGACCCATTAAGACACGAAGCTCTGTCTGAATATTCACCCTCAGATACTCTTGTTCAGTCGTCTTGGGAGAGCATTTTGAAAACACATTTTGCCAACATAGAACTTCACGAATTTTGGCATTTGTAAAAGATGAACATCCGCTGCTCGGTGGTAAAACTCAGCCACTATTAATTTCAAATGTAACATTCTATTTATGCGAAGCTGAGTTTCCTGTTGTTGCTGTAATAAACAGTAAACATTGTGTGATAACTAACATGGAATGTCCAAATAACTCAGAGCAGCTGCAGCATCCAATCGCAGTCGATAATTCAACGATGTCCTAATTGAATATTGAATATGTATTACGCCAACAGAAGATGGGCGAAAGCCCGAAACGCGAATGGCATAAGTAAAAATACATTAAAAATTGGCTGGCTGCTGTATTTCTTAAAACAACATAACCCACAGCCACGGAATAAATCAGGAAGAGCGATTTATAAATGCAGATAGATTCAAATGATCGGACCCATATAAAAGACGTAAGTGACACCAGTACCAGAGAAGGCCCTACTGCACCAGTGTCTGTAATATTAAGCAAATAGGCAGTAAAGCATACATTGTGGTTTTCGTGGACGAACTGGCAGGATCTTAAGACGTCAGTAATATCTATTTGAAAGTGTAATGGAGATACTCAAGGAACGTAAATGGACGTCTTTGAAAGAAAGGTAACGTTGTTCTCGTAAAAAATTCAGACAATTGTAATGGCAGTAGACTGTACAATAGTTCTGCTGCTTGCACCGTGCATCTCTTTTAGATATCATGCTAATAAGAAAGAGAGAACAGGGCGCTGCAGAGAGTAACGTTTCCCTCATTCCATACGCGAATGGAATCGGACATTTGTGACTGATACGGGTTCGACGTATCATGTAGCACACACTGAAGGGGAGCTTGCTAAATATCGGTATGTACCTACACGCCGTATGTCAGTGTTTCTGTGGTTTGAATGTGTTCATTTCTCGTTTCTCACTAGTCTGCCTATCGTAGAATCGAGGCCGTGAGCTGCGATCAATGTGAGTGGAGTTGCGGACGCGAGCGTGTGTACGAGCGCCATTGAGGCGCCGCCGGTGTGAATGGCGGCCACCTGTTACCTGCTGCCGACTGCCGACTGCCGACTGCCTGCTTGCCTTCCGGCTGCATTCCTGCCACCTTCCAGTTCCAGGCACCCCCGCGCTCTGCCACTGCCGTGACGGTCCGGTCAACGTGCACCACAGCCCTCCGTACCTACGTGATGAGCAACTGAAATGAGAATCGGGAAAAAATGCAGTTTGTTTTATGGGTTCTGTCATTGTGATATTGATTATTTTTAGATGAGGCGCGGATTATAAGAGCATATAACACTTATATTTATGAAAAGTACCACATATGATTTGTGGTTTGTCGCAATTTTTTCTTTTTTTTATGGTCCCATTTTTAGCAGATACCAGTCACGAAATTTACCTTGTTTACCTTTCTTAACAACGATTAATTTAGAATCCCGGGGGCTCGTATTCCGGCACCGTGCGTAGTAAACAAACCAATTATGGTTAACCTGAATTGTACAATAGTGTCGGTAGTATATTTATATATGTTTCTTCCTGTTACAAATTATAGCCAGGCACACAACACATTTAACACTGTCCACTAACTACCAGTTGCTTTGCTGTCGGACTTTGCTAGATGTGTTTAGGATTGTTGTAAAACATAGATCATGGATAGAACAACACACTCGTAGCCACGCTTCTTTTCCTATGAATGTACTGAGGAAGTAATAAATGTACTAATATATAACGACCACAATCGACAGAAACTGAACAACATTATTTGCGCTGGTAGCGCTCAGATCTATCCCTTACCATTAGCAGTGTTATGTTAATAGGACTGCACTGCTTAGTTACTGAAGTTAACATCTTTAATATTTTTGATCTGTCAAGCTTCAGTTGCTAGTAATATTACATTAATGGTTAGGGGGTTGAGCCTCTGTGCAACTCAGTAAAAAGCGTCTTAGGTGGCTTGACATTGACACTTACGTGCCGTGCTTCTCATATAATAACATGTAAGTGGAAAATATTCCATGTAAATGTGTTTCTTTTTCAGATTACTGAAGATCCATTTTAATCAGTTTTGACGAAATGCGTATGGCATAATATAAATAACATTTATTCAGCTCCGCGCATGCGTAATCTCGAAATCTATTTCTTTTGCCTTTGTCCCACATCTGCTCAGGGTCGGCATGACTGTTAACGGACTTGGTGTGGTTAATTGAAGGGATGGTCGGATACCCTTCCTGTCACCACATACCTTATCTCGAACTGATTGATATAATATTACTGGAGAGGTTTACTTCATGCTAAATTTGTTACCAGTAGGTTCGAACAACATGTCAGTGTTACGGAGATGCTTAGGGAACTCAAATGGGAATCCATGGAGAGAAGGCGACGTCCTTTTCGAGAAACAATATTGAGAAAATTTAGAGAATCGGCATCTCAAACTGATAGCCACATGATTCTGTTGCCGCCAACATTCATTGCACGTAAAGATCACAAAGATCAGATACGAGAAATTAGGGCTCATACAGAGGCATATCGATAGTCGTTTTTCCATCCCTTTTTTTGAAGTGGAACAGGAAAGGAAATGACTAGTTTAGTAATGGTACAGGATAACCTCAGCCACCTACCGTGTGGTGGCTTTCAGAGTATCTATGTAGATGTAGAAGTAGATCTATAGTCTTAAGGTAAGATCCCAGAGGTCGCTATGGAATAATGCAAACAACATAATTTACGTGACTAACAGCTACTGGTTTTAAAAAGTATGTTTTAACAAGAGGATCTCTAACACTATGTGATCAAATGTATCGGGACACCTCACTGAAAATGACTTACAAGTTCGTGGCGCCCTCCATCGGTAATGCTGGAATTCAATATGCTGTTGGCCCACCCTTAGCCTTGATGACAGGCATACGTTCAACCAGGTGCTGGAAGGTTTCTTGGGAAATGACAGCCCATTCCTCACGGAGTGCTGGACTGAGGAGAGGTATTGATGTCGGTTGGTGAGGCCTGGCACGAAGTGGGCGTTCCAAAACATCCCAAAGATGTTCTATAGAATTCAGGTCAGGACTCTGTGCAGGCCATTCCATTACAGGGATGTTACTGTCGTGTAGCTACTCCGCCACAGGCCGTCCATTATGAACAGGCGCTCGATCGTGTTGAAAGATGCTATCGCCATTCCCAAATTGCTGATCAATAGTGGGAAGCAAGAAGGTGCTTAAAAAATCAGGGTAGGCCTATACTGTGATAGCGCAACGCAAAACCATGAAAACTGCGAACACACCACAACACCACCGCCTCCGAATTTTACTGTTCGCACTACACACGCTGGCAGATAACGTTCACCGGGCATTCGCCATAACCACACCCTGCCATCAGATCGCCACATTGTGTGCCGTGATTCGTCACTCCACACAACGTTTTTCCACTGTTCAATCATCCAATGTTTCGTCGTTTGGCATCTACCGGCGCGATGTGTGGCTTATGAGCAGCCGCTCGACCATGAAATCCAAATTGTCTCGCTTCCCGCTTAACTGTCATAGTACTTGCAGTGGATCCAGATGCAGTTTCGAACTCCTGTGTGATGGACTGGATAGGTGTCTGCCTATTACACATTACAGCGGTCTCTGTCAGTCAACAGACGAGGTCGTCGTGTAGGCTTTTGTG
Organism: Schistocerca serialis cubense; assembly: GCF_023864345.2. Lineage (NCBI taxonomy): Eukaryota > Metazoa > Arthropoda > Insecta > Orthoptera > Acrididae > Schistocerca > Schistocerca serialis. The sequence goes on from NC_064640.1 coordinate 32,175,436, forward strand.
CTGTACGTGTCCCTTCACGTGGACCTAGAGATGTTTAGGAGTGTGGAAACGTCGCGTACAGACGTATGAAACAGGTGACACCCAATCATCTGACCACGTTCGAAGTCCGTGAGTTCCGCGGAGAGCCCCATTCTGCTCTCTCACGATGTCTAACAATTAATGAGGACGCTGATATGGCGTACCTGGCAGTAGGTGGCAGCACAATGCAACTAATATGAGAAACGCATGTTTTTGGGGGTGTCTGAATACATTTGATCACATAGTGTATTCTTTTGATCATCGTGAAAGTTTTCTGTGCTTTTATTCAGGAGCAACTTTTCAGTAAGTTTTCTAAAGAGACTGATATTCAGTGTAAGTTTTATGCTTTCTATCAATATGTATGAATTTTCCAAAGAGAATTTTAACTCTTTTATCTCAATGGAACTTTTAGACTTTAATCTGACTGTGTGCGTAATAAAGCTTTCTACTCACTAGCGGCCGTAGGCAACCATTACTAGTACTACAAATGAAAGTTATATGTTTTAAGTACCTAACTGCATTATTACACACACACTGTGCAGTCCTCATGAACAAAACGCGTCTGACCTATCACATGTTATATCAATATTTTGGTCTCTAACGAATGACATTTACAAATAACCGTTATGGTGTGGAACGTGTCAAGTGCATAAGAAATGTACACATGAATCAAGGTTTTTTTTTTTTAAGCTTAACATTATTATTATCTACCCCATTACGTTAAATGGCCCAAAATCCAGAGATTATACCTATAGATTTATTTATTCCTATTCAAGAATTCCTTTGTGGTACAGAAGGGTTGTCAAAGAGATATAATTTCAATTTATTTTTAAAACTATTACTGCTGTCTGTCAGACATTTTATTTCATCTGGTAATTTATCGAAAAGTCTTACAGCAGCATATTTTACCCCTTTCTGTGTCAAAGATAGGTTATGTAGAGGACAGTGTAAATCTTTCTTTCTTCTGGTTTTATAATCATGAATGTCACTATTGTTTTAAAATGGTCCATGTTGTTGAGAACAAATTTCATTACTGAGTAAATGTACTGTGAAGCTGTTGCCAGAACTGCTAACCTTTAAACAGAGGCCTACAAGATTTGCAAACTATGAGCCCCACACATTATTATAACCACTTTCTTTTGAGCAGTGAGTACGTTTTGTCTAAGTGCTGAGTTAACCCAAAATATTATTTCGTATGACATCAGAAAGTGAAAGTATGCAAAGAATGTTAGCTTATTATTTTTATGTCCTCAAAATTTGCAATTATTCTGATTGCAAAAGTTGCTGAACCTAGTCGCTTTAGAAGATCCAAAATATGAATTTTCCAATTATGATTCTCATCTATATGTACACTCAGAAACTAAGTGTGCTCTACCCTGGCTACTGACTTCCGTTGATGTGATATTTATTGAAGGAACTGTACTCGTTGCAGCAGAGGATTGGATGTACTCTGTTTTTTTCTTTTCTTTTTCAAAGTTCAGAGCAAGCATATTCTCAGAAAACCAATTAATAACTTTTCCAAAGACATTATATGTATCATTTTCTGTTGGACTTTCTTTTACTGGATTAATAATGATGCTTGTAACAGTTTAGTTTCTTCTTTCAGATAAGAAGGGAGGCCATTCACATATATAATATATATGTAACTTGAATGGACAAAGGGACCCTAATACTGTCTTTAGCTTATCTGTGCGCAAATGGACAAGCTGCTTTGTCTTGCAGCTGCCTACCTGTAATAAATCACGCTGATTGATGTTATCTAGTTAATCACGCCATGTGCTACGCAAGATCTTGCGCCTGCTAAAGATATTGCGAACTGCAATGTTAATTCGAAATACTTTTCTTTTAAACTTTCCTGATAGCAAGTGGGATGTGGAGTCTTAATGTCGAATAATCTATAAAGTAACTGCACTTTTATATTCGTTAACCAAATTAGATAACGTGAACAAACATACCTACATCATTGGACATTGTTATTAGCAAATGTTATAGTTTCGAAATAAGCAGTAAGTTTCCCAAGTTAGCTCTTCGACAAAGCTTTCACGAAAATTAATTAGTTAAAGTAAATTTCAATTCAGTATTCAAAATGAAAAGGGGTAAAGAGCGTTATGTTCCTTTCTCGACTTCATGCATTTACGAGATAATGAAACAACAGCACCGTAATAGCCAAGCAGTGCGAGTTCCGAAAATTTACAAATAAAAGCTGAAAATATTCCTAAAGCGACATTACCCTATCTGTAAAACCAGCGCACGCTGCAGATGACCTTTTTAACATCTTCCAGATTACAGTAACAGCTTTCCGAAATTAGGTCTCCACATCAGGACACTCGTCTGCTTCCAACCATGCTCTACAACCAAGTCTCCATCTCTCTCTCTCTCTCTCTCTCTCTCTCTCTCTCTCTCTCTCTCTCTCTCTCTCCCACCCGCCCCCCCACCCCATCCACCCTCTCTCTATCTCTCTCTCTCGCTCTCTATTTCTCCCTCTATCTCTGTCTCGCTCTCTCTCTCTCTCTCTCTGTCTCTCTCGCTCTCTCTCTCTCTCTCTCTCTCTCGCAGACTGAATTCTTGACAACAATATAAACTTTGGAATTCAGAGAACCACCTTCATACATATAATCGGGAAAGGTGTTTACCGTGGTCAATATCGGAGACAATCCTGCCACCTCTCATATTATAACAACCTTTCAATCGTATTTACCGCAGCACAGAAACTTGAACATGCAGTAACTGTTTCCAGTTAGAGTGTCCACTACGTTTCCAAATCAGTTCTCTCGGAAACCCAATTTCAACATGGATACGACTGATTCTAGTGCCTTCCGTATCTCCCACATAGCGAGGGACATAGATTCGAGTAATCAACATTTCCAGTAGTCCTTTATATGTTTAACCGTGATAAACAACTAACTACAAAAGTTAGATTCTTTTATTTAACGATGCACATTAATTTAGCACTGAAGTACCCTTAGGAGGGAAGAAGTCATGATTCCCACACTCCAACCGTGAGTGGATGTGATTAACGGAGAATAGCTGTAGATGTTCACTTGCTTCTTGCATTGTTCTTACCGACTGAAATGTCTAGGAACGATAAAAGAAATCTGCGGTCACGGCTTCAGTTCTGCCTCCCTCCTACTTTCAAGAACAACTCAGTGTTCATGTACGTATTGCGTTGGTTGCTCAAAAGCTACAATAGAAATTTGATATCGCGCACCGGGACTTTGTTATCCATGACACTGTTGGTTGAGCTCTGTGCTGCGGATTAAATTTCTAGAAGAATCACAGCAAGCTGCCACTTTTATGTAACTTCATATATGCCAAGGCACGTTTCAGGTTTTCACCCAACTTCACTTATATCTTTATCGGCACACCAGTGAGTCCAGAAGTATGTCTCTGATGCGTATACAGGCATTACAGAATACAGAATCACAGCCAGCTGCAGCGATCAAAATACACTCAAAATAAACTTAATAATGGTGACGACATAAGTGTCTGACGCTAATTGGAGATGGGTGAAAACAAGATTCTGCCTAAATGAAGTGAGATAAAAAGTAAACGGTTTCTGTGTTTCTTCAAATAACACAAGAACACCTCCATTACATTCACAATAACCTCCTGCAGATGCACCTTACCATCATGTAGACATGCCAATGAAGTCAGATGATACCTCAAAGAGATTCCTTTGCTTTGATTTGTTTACTATGTAATTAAAAAACTCTGTTGTATGAGAGAAGACGGAGTTTGTAAATTAAGTTTTCAAAAGAAGAAAACATGTATCTTACAAAGGCGAATCTTTACCAGTACTTTTGTGTCCACTTATCATGAAATCCAGACAGGGAGCTAATTACCCACCATAATGATTGCTAGTGCTTATATTCTGTGCTTACCATATTTAACGGTTTCCCCGATTCATCCCTCGGCGTACAGCGGCGTCCTTAATGAGGACTGCGACTAATGCTTTGCAAACAGCAGCAGCCTGACCGTTGGTCCTGGCTAATTGAGTGCCGGCGACCACGGACCACGAAGCGGCAGGTTGCGAGCTCAGCCGTGGCGCCGCGCCGGCTGAATGAGGCGGGGTGGCGGGGGAGGGGGGCAGGAATGCGGGGGGCACATCCCCCTGCCCTAGCCCTAGCTCCAGCCGGCCCTACCCCTACCCCGCCTCGCGGTTTCCCTTCATTGACCGATAGACTCTCCGCGGGAACACTTGGTCACATTCCTCGGCGGCGGCGGCACGAGCAGGTCCACAGGCTATTTCCTACTGTACCGCGCCTTCACATGTCTTCCCGTTCCGTCAACGGAGGGAGCGCGGAAAGAATGATAGCTTGTGAGTCTGCGTGCCAGCTGTTATTAGCGTAACCTTATTTTTTAAGTGTCTGAGGGAGTGGTCTATGGAGGACTGAGGATCTTTTGTAGAGTCCAGATTGAAGATCGTTCCATTGAATTTATCTGTACGATTCGCGAGGCGCGTGACGTCGTTCTTCAGATGACTGCCAGTTCACATTTTGCAGCGTTGGTAACACTCTTTCTCATAATCATACATGCCTAGTATGACCATTAACACTACTGTCATTATTATCCCATACCTGTAGAGTCAAAATTGTGTATACGATAGAGATTCCCAAACTGAGATTTTGAGACACTTTTGTTGTTGAAACTTCCTGGCAGATTAAAACTGTGTGCCGGACCGAGACTCGAACTCGGGACCTTTGCCTTTCGCGGGCAAGTGCTCTACCACTTGCTCAGATTAAAACTGTGTGCCGGACCGAGACTCGAACTCGGGACCTTTGCCTTTCGCGGGCAAGTGCTCTGCCACTTACCCGCGAATGGCAAAGGTCCCGAGTTCGAGTCTCGGTCCGGCACACAGTTTTAATCTGCCAGGAAGTTTCATATCAGTGCACACTCCGCTGCAGAGTGAAAATCTCATTCTGGAAACATCCCCCAGGCTGTGGCTAAGCCATGTCTCCGCAATATCCTTTCTTTCAGGAGTGCTAGTTCTGCAAGGTTCGCAGGAGAGTTTCTGTAAGGTTTGGAAGGTAGGAGACGAGGTACTGGCAGAAGTAAAGCTGTGAGGACGGGGCGTGAGTCGTGCTTGGGTAGCTCAGTTGGTATTGCACTTGCCCGCGAAAGGCAAAGTTCCCGCGTTCGAGTCTCGGTCCCGAACACAGTTTTAATCTGCCAGGAAGTTTCATATCAGCGCACACTCCGCTGCAGAGTTAAAATCTCATTCTGGAAACATCCCCCAGACTGTGGCTAAGCCATTTCTCCGCAATATCCTTTCTTTCAGAAGTGCTAGTTCTGCAAGGTTTGCAGGAGAGTTTCTGTAAGGTTTGGAAGGTAGGAGACGAGGTACTGGCAGAAGTAAAGCTGTGAGGACGGGGCGTGAGTCGTGCTTGGGTAGCTCAGTTGGTAGAGCACTTGCCCGCGAAAGGCAAAAGTCGCGAGTTCGAGTCTCGGTCGGCTCACACAGTTTTAATCTGCCAGGAAGTTTCATATCAGCGCACACTCCGCTGCAGAGTGAAAATCTCATTCTGGACTTTTGTTGTTGTTATTGTTGTTTCGGCTTTCAGTCCGAAGACTGATTTGATTACCTACGTTAGTCTACCCTGTACAACAATTTTCATTTCTGTTCAGCTAAACCTAGATACAGTCGAACTTGCTGACTTTACTCTGGCTTGGCCGGCCAGAGTAGCCGAGCGGTTCTAGGCGCTTCAGTCTGAAACCGCGCGACCGCTACGGTCGCAGGTGCGAAACATACTTCGGGCATGGATGTGTGTGATGTCCTTAGGTTAGTTAGGTTTAAGTCGTTCTAAGTTCTAGGGGACTGATGACCTGAGCTGTTAAGTCCCGTAGTGCTCAGAGCCATTTTCTTGGGCTTAAGTCTCTCTACAATTTTTCTCTCCATATTTCCCTTTACTACCAATTTAACTACTTACTACCAATTTAACTACTCCTCGATGCCCCAGGATGCATCCAATCAATTTATCCCTTCTTTTAGTGAAGATGTTCCATAAATTGCTTTCGCATCATCGCTGATGGCGCTATTTTGAAAAATCATACATATTCGTCTCTGAAGTGCCCACGGTGGGGTTTAACGGTTGTCAGTTCATGACTGGTTATCTAAAACAGAGTATTACTCCTAAAGAAATTCTCAGATTTGTATTTCATCTTTCGTGCAGAATGGTACAATCGCTGGACAGCTCAAATAGTCTTAAGAGAAACGTTTCGGAACAGGCGTTATTCTAGTAGGAGGCACTAACCTAACCTCCATCAATACAAAGGTACACGAAACAAGCTACAAAGAGCTGGCCAAGATTCTAACAAAATATTTAACAGCTACGAAAATTCTGATTGAGTTTTGTGAAGCTCATTCGTTAACAACACAAAGCAGCTACTTTTCGCATAAAGAAATAGACAAGTATACCTGGGCACAACCTGCAAGGAATTTAAGATCCATAATACTGTAATCTGGAAAGTTTACAACAAGGTTCTGTGAAATTCCTGTGCAAAATGGAGGTTGGCCGCCAAATAAAATACTAATAGGGAGATCAGTGAATCCACAGCAGCAACATTTTATGATGAGATGAAAGAGGGCGTTTATAGTACAGCATGAAAGGCGTTAGGAATAAGGGATAGTTCTAAGAAGATGAATCAGGGATGGTTGATAAAGCGTACTGAAGAATTATTGAAAGAGAAGAAAGAAGCATATCAATACCTTCAGCTGCTGACGGGCGTTGATATATATCAACGGAGACAGGTGAAAATGTGTGCCCCGACCGGGACTCGAACCCGGGATCTCCTGCTTACATGGCAGACGCTCTATACATCCGAGCACCCGAGGGCGCAGAGGATAGTGCGACTGCAGGGACTGTCTCGCATACACCTCCCGCGAGACCCACATTCTCACCTTATATGTCCACACACTACATTCGTAGTGTCCCTACCCAACACACTCATTACTCGTGGAAGACATTTGTGGTGTCACCGCCAGACACCACACTTGCTAGGTGGTAGCCTTTAAATCGGCCGCGGTCCGGTAGTATACGTCGGACCCGCGTGTCGCCACTGTCAGTGATTGCAGACCGAGCGCCACCACACGGCAGGTCTAAAGAGACTTCCTAGCACTCGCCCCAGTTGTACAGCCGACGTTGATAGGAATGGTTCACTGACAATTACGCTCTCATTTGCCGAGACGATAGTTAGCATAGCCTTCAGCTACGTCATTTGCTACGACCTAGCAAGGCGCCATTACCAGTTTATATTGAGATTGTTATTAATGTATCAACAAGAGCGATGTTCTCCAATTATGGATTAAAGTTAAGTACTACATCAACTACGTACTTTATTTGCTATTATAAATTCCCTTAACTGTTCCAGACCTCACGCCAGTCTGCGTGAGCTTAACGCGTGCATTTCGGCCTCCTTTAGCAACACGGTGTTGGCTCTTCAGCCAACACATCATCATTCCTACCAAGTCCCTTAAGAGTTCGGGTAATACGTGTGCATCCGCACAGAAGAGGAAGGTCATGGCCGTTATTGCCAGAACGATATGCTTATATGGTTATGGTGTCTGTTCTTTCGGACATGTCCGACTTGGTAAGAACGTCTTCCGCGAGTAATGAGTGTGTTGGGATGGGACACTACGAATGTAGTGTGTGGACATATAAGGTGAGAATGTGGGTCTCGCGGGAGGCGTGCGCGAGATACTCCCTGCAGTCGCACTCTCCTCTGTGCCCTCTGTTGCTCAGATGAATGGAGTGTCTGCCATGTAAGCAGGAGATCCCGGGTTCGAGTCCCGGTCGGGGAAAACATTTTCACATGTCCCCGTTGATATGTATCAACGACCGCCAGCAGCTGAAGGTATTAATATATAATTCTAATTTCGTTCTAGACGGCTTCAGGTCATGTCCGAAAAAACAGACACCATAAGCATATATCATAAGTGGTTAAATACACATGACAGCGAGGATAGGAAGTGCTATGCAAGATGCAACAGAGAGGTTAAAAAAGAAATTTCAAAATCAAAACAGGTGATGTGAGACAAAAAATGTGAGGATATCAATAGGTATATAGGGGTGCCAAAGTAAGAGATGCCTGGAAAACAGTAAAACGTCTTAGAGGAGACAGAGTAGAAAAAGCTAATGTCCCAATAATTAGTGTATAGCAGTGGGAGGATTATTAAAAGAAAAACTATTTAGCGAGAACAGAAATGAGTAAAAACAGGTAGTACATCAGCCCCAAAGATGCAGATTATTTGAATGTGGAACCACTAACGCAGAATAAAGTAGAAAAGACTGCCAAATGGATGAGGCACAATAAATCCGCTGGACCAGGAGACACACGTATCCAGTTAGTGAAGGATGGACAGAGTATCTTATGGGAAATATTGGTATGCTTCTTTAAGAAACTGATGATGACTGGTGAAGGGCTACCAGAGGATTTTAATTTTTCTGTAATAAGTTCAATTAAAAAAAATAGACGTGACAGTAGTATTTACAGAGGCATCAGTGTAACCAACTCGATAGGAAGGTTGGATGGTCGGACTCTAAGAAACAGAATCGAACCAGAAATTGCACACGTGGAAGAACAGAGTGAATTTAGAGCAGCCAGATCGTAAACTGATAATATATTCTTCCTATCTAAGTTGACAGAAAAAGATCGGAATTTGGAAACACATTTAGTGTTCGTTGATCTCGAAAAAGCATATAAAACGTCGCACTAACGAAGATCTTTCAAGTACTGGAGCTGCACGACCCAGACACATTCATGTGATCACGGCCTTTGTTTAACGTCAATGTGCAGCACTTGGAGTGGAGGGTATATAGAGCGTGCCAGGGGGACGCGGAAAACAGTGCAGTCATTGTAATGCAGAAACGGGGAGATTTATCTAACGTCCAAAAGGACATGATCATTCGTTTTCAGTTCAAGTGTGGAAGCATTTCCGAAAAGGATAAGTTTGTAAACTGTTCGGGTGCCGCTGTGGTCGAAATATACCGCGCATGGCAAAATGGCACTATAAAAACTGGTGCAAAGGTAACTGTGGCGCACCACGGGCGGATGATAACAGGGGTGAACGACGGCTGCGGAGATGTGTACAGACTAATAAACGTGCAACTGTTGAGAAACTGACTGCCCAAATAAACCAAGAGGCTACCAACAGTGTCTCCTCAACGATCGTTAAGCGAACGTTGTTGCTTCTGGACCTCCGCAGCAGACACCTCTTTCACGCACCCATGCATGACAGTCCTTCGCGCTGACCACTTTTTTAATCTCATTTTGTTCTATATTGTTCGTTGAATTTGTTCGGGGTGGACGTCCGATGACACCCGTTCAGGTTCTCCGTTGATCCGTTCACACAGTTTTTTATAACAGAGGGTAGCTAACGCTCTGAGCGAACACGTTGAGCTACAGTGCCGGCAACATTCAGCTATCGGGGCGGATATCAACAGCACAATGTAACGCATCACACTCCTCGTAGTGTACGTGAGTGGTTCGGAGAACACCAGGATGAGTTTATCATACTTCCCTGGCCATCAAACTAACCCCGAATGTAGACCCAATCAAGAATCTATGGGACCACATCGATCGGGCCGTTCTCGCCAAGGGTCCTTAAAAGAGAAACTTCGCGCACTTCGCCACGGCATGGCTTCACATCTCTGTCGGTACTGACTCTCTGCCTGCACTTCTGGATGCGGTCCGCGCTGCCAAAAAGTTTTCATTCAGGCTTTTGACAGGTAGTCACATTAATGTGATTGGACAGTGTACATGGCAATGAACCGCTATATATATAAAGTATACATAACATATATAACGATGTTTGCGGAAGAATAAGGGTAGGGTCTACCATTATAAATCGTTTAAAATAAATAAAGATTCGAAACACGGCTGTCGCCTATCTCCTACGCTATTCAAAATATATTAACAAATCACCTTGCAGAACCGGAAAATAAATTCAGTAGAATGCGAATTCAGTTAGAAGACCACTGTGTGTGTATCCCCTTATTTGCAGATTATCAGTTGGTAGTTGCAACCGAGGAATAAGATATCTCCAATATGGCGAGAAAATTCATAGAAAAGTTTAGCAAAAGGGGACTGAAGTTGAACGTCGAAGACACAGAATACTTAAAAACAAGACGCAATCGGTAGATCTTGAAATAACAAACAATGTAACAGTTGATAATTGTGAAAGAAATAAATATCTAGGAAGTATAATTAATAAAGGTGGAACATGTGAAGATGACTTCAGAATTATATATTAGATCGATTAAGGATTCGTTTGAATCATTCCATCTAAACTGACACGTAGTAGATCCAAGTCCAGAATTTATCTTGCGGAAACTACTGCAGAATTTGTGCAAAAGAACCCTGACATTGGCAGCGAATAATTTAGAACAGGTAGGAATGAGTGAGTGACCAGATGATAAAGTAAATATGAGTCCTCTCAAATATTGGCCCAGGCAGTTAAGCGCCGTCAGAAAGCTCAATGACGCTAATTGGGGTTATGATAAGCGGCCGGAATCCTTAGCTCGGGATTAGGCTGACATATTGATGCACCGCTGGGTCGCTTAATTGACGCGCTTGTAGGAAAGGGCACCATTCTGAGTTCAAACATGTGTACTTTCCTCTTGCTGTCTAATAAAGTGATATGAAAATTTGATGCCGACATTAGCACTGCAGACAACACAGAAGACGCAAAAAGTACTGGAAAGTTTCACACGTCACAGAAACAGAACTAATCCGTTGAAATACAGACCTATATCACTAATATTAATTTGTAGTAGGATTTTGGAACACATGGTGCGTTCGAACATTATGAATTACCTCGAAGAAAACGATCTATTAGCACTTAGTCACCACGGATTCAGAAAATAGCGTTCTTGTGGAAAACAACTGACTCTTTATTCACACAAAGTAATGTGTGCTAACGACATGGGCTCTCAAATTGATTTCATATTTCTCGACATCCAGGCGGGCTTTGACACCGTTCCTCACAAGAGCCTTCTAATCAAATTGCGTGTCTGTGGAGGACCGTCGCAGTTGTACAACTGGATTCGTGATTTCGTGTCAGAAAGGTCACAGTTTGTAGCAGCTGACAAAGAGTCATCTTAAAGCGTTTATTAACGATTCTGTCAATAATTGTAGGATTTATATTAGGCGCTTAGTTTCGAACCTTACAGGTTCATTTTTAGGCCTGGTCTACTGGGGCTGCACTGACAGTGCCTGATCTTACTAATAAACATCAAAGTGGCAATACATGCTTCACAAATGTTTGGCGAATGAACGTCACAGTCCACACATGCCTTTTACCAAGTTTGATTTTGATTTGGTAACAATCATTTGTGGATTGTGGAATTTATCGTGCAAACATTTATAAAGCCTGTGTTGGCACTTTGATGTTTATTAGTAAGATCAGGCAAAGTCAGTGCAGCCTCAGTAGGCCAGGTTCGAAAATGAACACGAAACATTTGAAACTAGTCGCCTAATATAAACATTGCAACTGTTGACAGAATCATTAATAAACACTTTAAGAAATTTAAAAATGTTGCTGGTTCTCTGTCAACAAAATACTGAAACTGAAGAAAAAGTCATCTAGTGAAGCAGAAGTGGTAATTAGCGTCTCGCAAGGAAATGTATTAAGCCCAGTGCTGCTCCTTAATCCACATAAACGATTTAGGAAACAATCTGAGCAGCACTCTTAGATTGTTTGCACATAATGCTCTCATTTAGCGTCTAGTAAAGTTATAAGAGGATCAAAAATATTTGCAGAATGATTCAGACAAGATATCTGTATGGTGCGAAAAGTGATAGTTCTCCCTAAACAATAAAAAGTGTGACGTCTTCCACATGAGTAATGAAAGGTATCAGTTAATTTTTTGCTTCACAGTAAATCACACAAATTTAAAGGTACTTGATTCAAGTAAGTAGGCCCTATCTAGGATTTACAATTACTTAGAATGGAACCATCACATAGAAAATGTTGCTGCGAAGGCGAAACTAATACTTCGTTTCATTGGCAGAACACTTAGAAAATACGACATATCTACTAAAGAGACTGCCCACACTGCACTTGTCCGTCCTCTTCTGGAATATTGCTCCACGTTATGGGTTCCTTACAGAAAGGAATGATGTAGGACATAGAAAAAGTTCAAAGAAGGGCAGCTCGTTCCGTATTATCGCAAATTAGGGTAGAGAGTGTCACGGATATTATGCGACAGTTGAGGTGGCGATCATTTAAACTGTTCCGGCGTAACGACAAGCACCGGCTCGACGATGAAAAACGGAAGAGCAGAGAGGGTTGTGAGACGACGTCAGCCAGTAGTACGCGAAATTGTGTATACCGAAGGACATTCATTATTTGCATCTTGCCATTTGCTTGAGCTCCATCTTTGCGAATACGCCAAGTTAAGTATTGTCAATTTAATTTACTGTAATAAACTCCATTAATATAATTTGCTTGAATTGTTGTCTAGCGATCCGAGAAAATAGCTTCCTAGGCACCCTATATTAGATTATTGGGCAGGATACTAAAGAAACAAAGACTTTTTCGTTACAGCGAATCTTTTACGAAATTTAGCAGGGGATTGTTCAAGCAGGTGGAGGCTCTCCCCCGAATGGGAAAATTTTATGGTGACTCCCTCCTACATTGGGAATAATAACCACTTTAATAAAATACGACAGCTCGCACGCAAATACTTGTGTGTTCGTTTTTCCACCTGCAATTGGAGAGGGGAACGATAGAGAAATAGTATGAAAGTGGTTCGACGATGCCTCTGCAAAATTCTTACGTGTGAATTACGGAGTAGTGATGTAGATGTAGATATAGATGTAGATGTAGCACAACGCAGAGGAGAGGCACATGCATGCATCAGCACACTGTGGGCTTGAATTCATAGAATATGTGCTTACGATAGCAAATTTCACACGTCGACTTATATAAACAGAAAGAGTATTTGTATACAACTCGTATCTGCAACACAGAAAAACAAAGAAGCATGTTACGAAAAAAAAAGTTTAGGTACCGTACGCGTGTATGATTGAAGACCACCACGAATGGGGATAGTATGCAAAGAAATGAGACCTTCCCAATTTTTTTGCCTTTGGCCTTCTGAAATTATAAATGTTCTTTCTTAGACGATCACCGGACGTTCCGAAAATGTGCCCATAGAACAACAATCTTTTCTTCTTAATCGTTAATATTACTGATTCTATGTTTCTGTACAGTTCCGCATTTGATCTGAAACATATACACTGAAGAGACAAAGAAATTGGTACACCTGGCTAATGTTGTGTAGGGCCCCCGCGAGCACGCCGAAGCGCCGCAAAACGACGTGGCGTGGACTCGACTAATGTCTGAAGTAGTGCTGGAGGGAATTGACACCATGAATCCTGCACTGCTGACCATAAATCCATAAAAGTACGAGGGGGTAGAAACCTCTTCTGAACAGGACGTTGCAAGGCATACCAGATATATCTTCTGGTAAACCTTGCGGGATGTAAGGTCGTGGTCCATGAAACTCTTCAGCTCCTAACGTTTCGTCCAGTGCTTCGCTGGACATCTTCAGAGGGGTGTTTCTCCTCCGGTGAGTCTTGCCGACTCAGTCGGCAAGACTCACCGGAGGAGAAACACCCCTCTGAAGATGTCCAGCGAAGCACTGGACGAAACGTTAGGAGCTGAAGAGTTTCATGGACCACGACCTTACATCCCGCAAGGTTTACCAGAAGATATGTCATCCGGTCGTGAAAGCCTTCATACTAATACCAGATATAATCAATAATGTTCATGTCTGGGGAGTTTGGTGGCCAGTGGAAGTGTTAAACTCAGAAGAGTGTTCCTGCAGCCACGCTGTAGCAAATTCTGGACACGTGGGGTGTCACACTGTCCTGCTGGAATTGCCCAAGTCCGTTGGAATGCACAATGGACATGAATGGATGCAGATGATCAGACAGGATGCTTACGTACGTGTCTCCTGTCAGAGTCTTAGCTAGACATATCAGGGGTCCCACATCACTCCAATGGCACACGCCCCACACCACTACAGAGCCTCCACCAGCTTGAACAGTCCCCTGCTAACATGCACGGCCCACGGATTTATGACGTTGTCTCCATGCCCGTACACGTCCATCCGCTCGATACAATTTGAAACGAGACTCATCCGACAAGGCAACATATCTCCAGTCACCGACAGTCCAATGTCTGCCAAGACGAGGCGTAAATCTTTGAAAGCTTTGTGTCGTGCAGTCATCAAGGGTATAAGAGCGGGCCTTCAGCTCCGAAAGCCCATATCGATGATGTTTCGTTGAATGGTTCGCATGCCGACACTTATTGGTAGCCCAGCATTGAAATCTGCAACAATTTGCGGAAGGATTGCACTTTTGTAACGTTGAACGATTCTCTACAGTTGTCGTTGGTCCCGTTCTTGCAGGATCTTTTTTCGGCCGCAGCGATGCCGGAGATATGATGTTTTACCAGATTCCCGATATTCACCGTGCACTCGTGAAATGGTCGTACGTCAAAATCCCCTCTTTATCGCTACCTCGGAGATGCTGTGCCCCATCGCTCATGTGTCTACTGTAACCCCACGTTGAAACTCAATTAATTCTTGATAACCTGCCTTTGTAGCAGCAGTAACCGTTCTAAGAACTGCGCCAGACATGTCATGCTTTTTTTTTTTTTTTGCTTAAAACGTTCTGGAATGTGAGTCGTTCCTTGTTAAATTCAGTCCAATGCTTTACGGAAATATGACATCTCGATACGATAGGTGCTTACGAATAAATATGGCGATAAGACAATATTGTGCCCCGACTTGTACAAATGGCCTTTTATTTGAAACACCAGGACGTGAGAATTACATTTTTTACTGTTGTACCACTTCTAGTCATCCCTTTCCTGTTCCACTCTATGTGCCTCCATACTAGCTCTAATGTGTCTTATCTTCTCTTCGCAAACCGTAGGCGAAGTTTACATTGGTAGCAGTAGAATCGTTCTGGAGTCAGACGTAAACGTTTGTTCTCTGAATTGTCTCATTCATATTTCGAGAAAAGATCGTCGTCTTCCCTTCAGGGATTCCAATTTCAGTACGCGGAGCACTTCCGTTATACTCACATATTGATCGAACCTACCAGCAACGAATCTAGCAACACGTCTCTCAATTACTTCGATGTCTTCTTTTAATCTGAGCTAGTGGGAATCCAAAACACTCGATCGGTGCTTACGAACAGGTCGCACTAGTTTTCCATAAGAAGTCTCCGATATCGAAGTGACTGTCAAGCAGCACACGGTATTCGAAAATTACAGGATTGTTTTTCCTACTCATCTGCATTAACTTACATTTACCTGCATTTAGAACAAGCTGTCATTCATCACACTAAAGAAAAATTCTAAGTCATCCTATACAGTCACTCAACGACGAAACTTTCTTGCACACTACACTATCATCAGCAGATAAACGCAGATTGGTGCTCACCCTATCCGCCAGCGCGTTTATGTACACGCGGTTTTCCAGGAGGGATGGAATGTATTCAGGGATATAATAGGAATGATCATTCGAAGCAAAAAGGTGTAGTAAACGTGGGATCTAAAATGCATACTTCAAGGGCTATGAGTACTACTTCATTACTTCCTTAATTTTAAAAAGAGACAACATGTTCAGTCCTGCGTATCTAGGGGTACTACACCAATGATTAGTGTTACACATGACGATGAATAATAAATATGGTGGAAACTTCAACATTCTGAGGTATCCATATTGATGAGAATTTAAACCGGAAAATGCACATTTTGGAACTCCTAAAACAACTTAGTTCATGCGCATTTGCACTTATATTCATTCGTTATCTTGGGAAGTGACAAATAAGTAAGTTGACATATTTTGCATATGTTTATTCAATAATGTTGTATGGAATAATGTACTGGTGTAACTCATCTTTAAGAAAGAAAGCCTTCATTATTCAAAACCACGCTGTAGCAATAATATGTGGTGCTCATCCACAATCATCTCTAGACATCCGTTTATGGAGTTGGGCATTCTGACTATTGCTCTGTAAAGTTTGTTGCCTAAATAATCCACTACAGTTCAAAGGAACAATAATATAAATAATTACAGTACCAGAAGGAAAGGTGTGTCCGAGCGGTTCTAGGCGCTTCAGTCTGGAACCGCGCGACCGCTACAATCGCAGGTTCGAATCCTGCCTCGGGCGTGGATGTGTGATGTCCTTAGGTTAGTTAGGTTTAAGTAGTTCTAAGTTCTAGGGGACTGATGACCTCAGATGTAAAGTCCCATAGTGCTCAGAGCTATTTGAACCATTTTTGAAAGACAAAGATGCCGACGTCGAGTCTCGGCCCGGCACACAGCTTTAATATGCCAGGAAGATTAATATCAGCACGTACCCCGCTGCAGAATGAAAATCTCATTCTAGGAATAGAAGAGAAAATTACCAGGAAAAGTTAGCCGCAAAGGAACTAGGGTATCCGAGAACATATCCTTTGATTGAGAGGGTGACGAAATCAAAAAAAGTCCCACAGTGCTCAGACCTATTTGAACCAGAAGGAAAAATAACATTCGTCACTCCACGTTAAGGTTATATTTAGTACAAAAATGGGAACACAATGCCGCAAACTAAAATTTTTGATTGCTTACCCAATGAAATCAAATGTCTGACAGGCAGTAAAGTAAAATTTGAAAACAAACTGAAAAAAATTCTTCTTCACAGATTCTGCTATTCCGTAGAAGAATTTCTATTATTGTAAGGTGTAAGAGGTGTTGGGTTGGAATTACTAACGCACACCTCTATATTCCAAAATAATAAAAATAAGTAAAGTAAAGAGTTATAAATGTTCAGCATGCACCGATATTTACAAATTAATTTGTGATGTGACTGGAAAATGACTCGTTGCACATCATTACGATTAACCAACAAATTAGTACATGGAACGTGACACTTATAAATTAACTAATTAACTTCCTTGGCTACCGTGAAACGAACGTCTTCTGCTGCAAGCTGGCCGCACGGAGTGGCCGCGCGGTTTGAGGCGCCATGTCGCGAACTCCCGCCGGAGGCTCGAGTCCTCCCTCGGGCATGGGTGTTTGTGTTGTTCTTAGCATAAGTTACTTTAAGTAGTGTGTAAGTCTAGGGACCGATGACCTCAGCAGTTTGGTCCCTTAGGAATTCACACACATTTGAACATTTTGCGGCAAGCTCTTTGTTTTCCATACTTTGAGACGTATTAGTATGGACCAAAATAAGAAAAAAAGTCTAGTAAACACTAGCTCTAAAGTGCATACCTGAAGAATTATGAGTACTTGTTCATCTTCGCTACTGAGATACACATATTTTCTACTGAACAAGTGCTGACAGCTCTTAAGAGATGCATTTTAGAGACAAATTTTAATAGGTGGTTTTTTCTTATTTGGTCCATACTGCCTCCTCCCTAAATATGAAAAGCAAGGAGCTTGCAGTAGAAGAGATTTGTTTCACAACATCGAAGATGAAGGAATGTTCTTAGCTATTAAGCGACGCTTTTTACAGCCCGTATTTAAAAGAATTGTTTGGTTCGAATGATCGTTCCTGTGATAACCCTGCATACTGATCGATCCTCCTGGGTCATCGTGTATAGAGAACAAGAACCGTCCTCACACAGTTCCCTGGCGCACTCCTGATGATACTCTTGTTTCTGACGGACCACTCGCTGTCCAGGGCAACGTACTGGGTTCTGTTACATAGAAACTTCGAGCCATTCACATATGTGAGAACTTCGGAGCTTCGTTAACAGTCTGCAGCGAGGCTCTTTGTCAAACGCTTACTGAAAATGTAGGAATATCGAATCTGCTTGTTGACTTTCATCCATGGTTCGCAGTATATCGTGCGAGAAAAGGCCTAGCTGAGTTTCTCACGAGCGATAATTTCTAAATCCGTGTTGATTTGCAGACAGATGCTTTTCTGCCTCACGGAAATTATTATTTTCGAACTTTGAGTATGTTCAAGAATTCTACAACAAACCGATATTAAGGATATTGGTATGTTATTTTGATGGTCCCTTATTTTACTCTTGTTATATAAAGGAGCCATCAGCGCTTTTTCTTCAGTGGCTTGGAACTTCGCGCCGGAAGATAGATTCGCGATAAATGCATGACATTATAAGTAAGGGACCAATCCCGAAGAGCACTCTCTGTAAAACCGAACTGAGGTTCCATCCGGGCCTGGTGATTTATTTGTTTTCAAGTCTTTCAGCTGTTTCCAAACGCCAGCGACGTTTATTTCTATACCGTCCATTACGGAATCCGACGGTGAAACTGCGGTATATCTGTACTACCCTTTAAACATGAAATTTGAAACCACAGCTTTCCTTTTGCTGTCAATTGTTGCCACGCCTCACTGGAAGGAAGGCAAGGTGGAAGGAAGTTTAGGTTTTAACATCTCGTTGACTTCGAGGTCATTAGAGACAGAGCACAAGCTCGGATTGTTTCAATGACGAGGAAGGAAATCGATGGTACCCTTTCAAAGAAAATATCCCGGCATTTGCTTGGAGTTAATTAAGGAAATCTCGGAAAATTTTCATCAGGATAACCGGAGGCGAATTCGAATCATCGTCCTCCCAAATGGGAGTCCAGCGAGCTAACCATCGGGCCACCTCGGTCGGTGTCGACGAGTGACGGAACAGAAGGTTTCGACCAACATAGTGACCTTACTTTGGACGAGAGATTGTATGCTTCGCGCATCGAACTTTATATAGACGCAAAATTTTTATGAACTTTTACCTGTCGACATTTCCGCGTTCATTTTTGAACCGCGAGTGCAACAATCTGTTTCCTCTGCGCTTCCGAATTCGAAGATTAAAAAGCCGGTGGGTCATTTTCGTTCTTAATCCACTTATTCGACTCATACTTCTCCAGAGCGTTGTTTAAAATCAGTTAAAACCTTGCCCATAATTTCTAGACGGTCATCATCTAGGAACTAAATAGTGACCATTGTTTGTCTAAATATGATGCTGACAACTGCTTATCTGTTCTTTCTATCATAAAAACTCTCCTAGCCTACTTGATAGATTTATTAAGGTTAGCAACCATCGTCGCTGTGATGATGTCATGATCACTAATCCCTCTCTTTATACTGACTCTTTCGATAAGGGCCGGCCGGTGTGGCCGTGCGGTTCTAGGCGCTTCAGTTTGGAACCGCGTGACCGCTACGGTCGCAGGTTCGAATCCTGCCTCGGACATGGATGTGTGTGATGTCCTTAGGTTAGTTAGGTTTAAGTAGTTCTGAGTTCTAGGGGACTGATGACCACAGAAGTTAAGTTCCATAGCGCTCAGAGCCATTTGAACCATTTTTTTCGATAAGATCAAGCCTGTTTGTAGCTACAAGGTATGAAATATTTCCATTTCAGGCGAAAACCAACCGCTTTCAACTACACGATCGTTAGCTCAATTTCAATATTCATATGAAAGACTAAATCTGAAACTCTTTAGAGTACTGATGCGAAGAAGTTGTATAAAGAACTAAAACAACGAAGACATCAGGCAATAGTAGTTATGTGTTCCGTAGATGATGTTCACGGAACTCGTTATGAAGTGGTATGTGTCCTAGGATGCACACATTCGCTTCACATAAGATTTACTGGCCATTTACAAGCCGGTAGTTAATATCTATTCACGAATTTCTGTTTGGCGTAGAAGTTAATAAAAAAATAGGCTTAATCAGCATTTAAAAACACTACTGCTGTCTGGCAGACACGTTATCACAAAAGAGTTTTAAAACTTTGCTTTTAGATTTTATCTGCCCCAAAGTTAGATGCGCTAGAGGGTAGTGAAGATTATAATTTATTCTGTTACCATATTTTTTTATGTTTCTGTTACTAGCAAACTGATTAAACTGATGTCTACGAGATGTGTGTATGATAACTCAAATAAAAATTCTAGCTATTTTCTTTTCCATAATGAATACCTTGCTTAAGCGAAGAGTTACAACAAAATATTATTCCGTAGGACATCGACGAATGAAAATAAGCAAAATATTCGGATATCTATGTCTGTGAAGTCAGCAATTCTTATGACAAAAGATGTCGGACCGAAATTAGAAGTTGTCATAAATATACACGCACGTGAACTTGTAACCTGCCCATAGCTTACTGTTGGACCCTACATTAAAAGAAGAAGATGAATTTTAGACAAAGCACACCTGAACGAACGAAGTGTCTCTTTCAACGCTTACAGGCAGCTATTTTTCGGAAACAAGTTTACAGTTTTCACCACTATACCGTTTACTGCGTTATGTTTTGTTTCTCCTCCATTCGGTTAGACATCTACATTTGCATGTCTCACGAGAAGACTGATTCAGTTTCTTGAATCAAACTAGATTAATACAGACAAGAACACTGTCCTGGCAGGCGCTTGTAGTCGCAGCTAAACGCGGGTGCGACGCTCCATTTCTTCCGCGGCCGGAAGGAGCTTATCGGAAGCCGCGTGTACGCAACCTCAACTGCAACCAACACGCTACTCTTTACTTTGTTAGCTTTGGCTCGGCGGATAGGACGTCTGCTTCACGGCGTGCAAAGCTGCTCGTCGATGATACGATATACGAACTAAGTACGCTGCAATTCAGTTCACAATTTATATCCTAACCGTCATGGATAATGAACAGCACTAGTTAGATTCGATTTTTCCAGCCTCTGGAATATCTTCTCATTCAATACTGCACCACCGTTTGCTACGTTTTTTTTCCACATATAACCAGATATTCAACGGAATGGACAGTGTCTTGAAAGGAGGGTATAAGATGAACATCAACAAAAGCAAAACGAGGATAATGGAATGTAGTCGAATTAAGTCGGGTGATGCTGAGGGAATTAGATTAGGAAATGAGACACTTAAAGTAGTGAAGGAGTTTTGCTATTTGGGGAGCAAAATAACTGATGATGGTCGAAGTAGAGTGGATATAAAATGTAGACTGGCAATGGCATGGAAAGGGTTTCTGAAGGAGAGAAATTTGTTAACATCGAGTATTGATTTAAGTGTCAGGAAGTCGTTTCTGAAAGTATTTGTATGGAGTGTAGCCATGTATGGAAGTGAAACATGGACGATAAATCGTTTAGACAAGAAGAGAATAGAAGCTTTCGAAATGTAGTGCTACAGAAGAATGCTGAAGATTAGATGGGTAGATCACATAACTAATGAGGAGGTATTGAATAGAATTGGGGAGAAGAGGAGTTTGTGGCACAACTTGACTAGACAAAGGGATCGGTTGGTAGGACATGTTCTGAGGCATCAAGGGCTCACCAATTTAGTACTGGAGGGCAGCGTGGAGGATAAAAATCGTAGAGGGAGACCAAGAGATGAATACACTAAGCAGATTCAGAAGGATGTAGGCTGCAGTAGGTACTGGGAGATGAAGAAGCTTGCACAGGATAGAGTAGCATGGAGAGCTGCATCAAACCAGTCTCAGGGCTGAAGACGACAACAACAACAACAACCATATATTCGACTAGATGATGAGCTTTTGACAGGCAGAATACACTAAGATATCCTGGATGGAGAGTCACCCATAGACACAGAAATCGTTTTGTCAGTCGCCCAATAAAACGTGTTAGTGTCTGTATTATTGGTGGTGTACATTAATGACTCTGGCAATGCCGCGCAGTTACCTAAAAAACGTCTTATTTAATGAGATATTTTATGTCATACTGCCAGTTGTTAACAAGATTTAATTCTTGGTCGAGTAGTATTGGGATCTATTGGTAGAAACTGAGAGGTGTTCCCCTCACCTTTTTCCTCACTGTCCATCACACTACCATGCACCTAATGTGCACTCAGCTTTGCTCCTCCCCCCCCTCCCCCCCCCCCCCCGTCCCTCCACACACACCACACAAAATTTGAAACTCCATCACTCCTCCTGCATTTCTCCTACACACTGTAACATAATTAAACAGAATAACACTCATATGACTACAGAGAGAGAAAAAGATGCAGATCAAAGAAAAACTAGTGGCAATGTTAGTAACAGTACAAAACACGAAACACATTTAGAAGTACACAAATAAACAGTGAACAATGGCGTACAAAACTGTCCTATGTTAAACGTAAAAATTCATAGTTATGAAATTTAGCGTAAAATTAGACCAATGTTATCATTGCCTAGCGAAGAAAGGAACCAAAAATGTGCTTGCAGACGGAATTTCTAATGTAGGCGGAAAACCAAGCAGAAATCACCATAAGCAAACACCAACAATTTGAAATATTTTTCGTTCTAGACAACAAATCAAATTGTAAATATCTTTAACTAAAGACCACTGATGACGCTTTACTTCAATAAAGCGAAACGCGTCTGTTTAGAAAAACACGCTTTTTATTGTAGTTGTAACGGCAGAACAAAAGTACCTTCAGAAACTGTAAAGCAACTACGGACAATAAGGCTGCACAAATGAAGAAGTTAATGCACTTCATAAAATTGTAGCAGTCTTTAACAACACAACTAATCAACTACAATTGGAGTTAGTCTTGTAACTGAAATAGCTGGGAGTAAAAATACGCGGTGATATGGAGTGGAATGACGGCGTTGGTAAAATAGTGATTTTAAAGCACTGAACGTTTTGTATTATGCGTGTATGCCCCTTACAGAATTCAGTACATATTGTGGAAAAGCCCACCATATGAAGCTGCTCACAGATGAAGACACAGAAGGATGAAGTTCTCGCCTCCGCTTGATTTTCATGGTTTAAGTGTTCTATTGTTTCCTAAGATTTCTTCATCCGAATGTTGTGGTCATTCCGTAAATACAATAGGGCCACAGAAGATTCATTCTTCGATTCTTGTCAAACTAACCCAGTGGCTCATTTTTTCGAGGAGATGATTAATATTGACATCTTGATTAAGAGTTTCGCATAATCCTCTTCAGCAAAGCAAATAATGATGTCAATAAGTAAAGGTGTATTTTTGTTATTTGACTTTGCAAAAAGAACACAGGCACGTTTGGCTCCATTTCTAATTACTCACGAGATAACGTTTTTAGATACATGGAAATAGGATATACTTCATGAAAGATAGCTTCAAAATTGGAAAATAATATTGTCAGCAGCTCTCGTCCAGTCAACAGCGTTCAGAGCACAGAGTTCGGTTTGTGAGTTGTAACGAGCTTCTAACAACAAGAAGCGACTTCTATTTTTATTTGATCTGTTCATTTCAGTCTAATATTTTGAATTTCTTTCCTATCTGTGTTTATAGTAGCCACAGTTTAGCTTTTTAACTACTGGATAGTGTATTTCCGTCCTTTGTTTAGCGTCAGGCGTTTATGTTCGTGTGAGTAGACAGTTATAGCTGTAGAACTCGTTTGTTCGTCAGTAGCTCCCGTTTAGGCAGGAGCACTTCAGAGCAGAGAGTTTCGTTTGTGAGCTCCGCGTTTTAATCACAGCTAATTCTATAGTTCCTGCGACTTTAGATTGCATAGGGACTGTGAATGCTGTATTCAGGTGCGAGCTGAGTTGGTGACCCTTCGCTCACAGTTCCAGGCAGTGCTGGCCTTGGTCGCGCAGCTTGAGGCTATTGCCAATGGGCATCGCTGTGGGGGCTGGACGTAGGGCTGCAAGGTACGTTCAGCACGTCCCTCATGTCCCCCGATTGGTCCACTACTTTGACCGCCGCGGGGACTGCCCGCATTAAAGACAACCCCTCAACCGTGGTCGAGAGGGAGGTTGTTTCAAGGTGTGGGTAGCAGCAAAACACTTTCTGGGGACCCGATTGAAGGACTTCCCTGGTTCATCTGATAAACAGGTTCCAGGCCTGATACAGATGCAGTCGCTCGCCCTGTTCTAGAGGAAGTCTCTCGGACTGGAGGGTGGGGTTACGGATAGTTGGGACATCAGCGTGTCCGGCGTGTAAAGGGACCCCTTAGGGACATGACTGCCAAGGAGGGTAAGGAATCCAGTGTGAACTATATGTGCATACCAGGAGGAGTCATTCCAGATGTGGAAAGAGTGCTTCTGGACACCATGAAGAGCACAGGGTGCAGCCAACTTCAGGTGGGGGCTCATGTCGGTGATGCGTGTTGCTTTGAATCAGATGAGATTCTCTCAGGTTTTCGGCGGCTAGCTGAAGTAGTAAAGACTGCCAGTCTTGCTTGCAAGATAAAGGCGGAATTCACCATCTGTAGTATCGTCGACACGGCCGGCTGCACACCTTTGGTACGAAACCGAGTTGAGGATCTGAATCAGAGACTCGGACGGTTCTGCGACGGTGTGGGTTGCAGATTTCTCGACTTGTGTCATAGGGTGATTGGGTTTCGGGTACCGTTTAATAGGTCTGGTGTCCACTACACGTAGGAGGCGGCTACGCGTTTAGTGGAGACTTTATGAAATGGATTGGGAGGTCTTTTTTTTAGGTTAGAGTGTCTCTGGAAAGTGCAGAAGGACTTCAGTTTCAAATGGTGCAGGACGAGTATAGGAAGAGGGTAGACATAGCAACAATCAATATTGTAGCTGTAAACTGTCGTAGCTGCGTTTGGAAGGACCAAAGCTCCAAGTGCTAACAGAAGTCACTGACGCTTAAAGTGTTATAGGTAACGAATGATAGTTAAAGCCGGCGATATGTTCACCCGAAATTTTTGTAATGGCCTAACAGTGCTTCGAAAAGATAGCGGCGTCTTCGTAGCTATTAGAAGTAGTTTATTTTCCAGCGAAATCGAAGTAGACACTTCGTGTTAGTTAGTATGGGTAGAGGTTTACTTGGAATCCGACATAAATTAATACTTTTACCGATCCCCCTACTCAGATGATACAGTTGCTGAACAGTTGAAAGAAAACTTAAGTCTTATCACAAATAAGCATCCCATTCATACAATTATAGTTGGTGGTTACTTCAATCTACCCTCGATTTGTTGGCGAAAATATGTACTCAAAGACCGGGGCAGGTACAAAATATCGTCATAAATTGTACTAAATGCTTTCCCCAAAAATTATTTTGAGCAATTAATCCAACAGTGTAAATGGCTGCAAAAACATCCTTAATCCTGAGCAAATAGGGGACATAATGACTGACACAGGGATTAGTCACCCCAAGATCGTTCTAGTGAGACCAATCGCCGCTGCAACATCTAAATCCATCAAAAGTAAACGCAAAATTTATCTGTTTAAAAAAGCAGATAAAAACTGGTTAGACGCCTTCCGAAGGTCAGCCTCCTCTCTCTTCGAACTAACTATGTAAGTCTAGACGAAAGGAGGCTTAAATTATAAGAAATTATATCTGAAGCCATTGCGAAATTTGTACCAGATAAATTAATAAAAGATAACAAATTTGAAAGAACACAAAATATCAAAGATAGGCGAAGTTTTACTGAAGCTCGAAACTTAGAGCGGACTTCAATGTGATATGCTTCTAATAGCTTCCACAATGAAACTCTGTCTCGAAATCTGACAGAATATCCAAAGAGATTCAGGTTGTATGTAAAGTACACCAGCGGCAAGGCAACCAATACCTTCACTGTGTGATACACGTGATAATATTACCGATGACAGCGCCACTAAAGCGGAGTTATTTCAGAAATTCCTTCACCAAAGAAAACGAAGTAAATATTCCACAATTCGAATGGAGAACAACTGGCAACAAGAGTAACTTAAAAGCAGATATCCGGAGAGTAGCGAAGGAGCTTAAAGTACTTAATAATGGCAAGTCTTCTGGTCCAGATAGCATACCAATAAGATTCCTTTCGGAGTATGCTGATGCAATAGCCCCATTCCTAGCAATCATATACAACCACTCGCTCGACGAAAGATCCATACCAAAAGATTGGAAAGTTTCTCTGGTCACACCGACGCACAAGAAAGGAAGTAGGCGTAATCCGCTGAATTACAGACACATAACGCTAACGTCTATTCGCAGTAGGTTTTGGAACATATACTAAGTTCGAACATTATGAATTACATTTAAGGTAACGGTTTGTTGACACGCAGTCAACACGGTTTCGGAAAATATCATTCTCCTGAAACATAACTGTCGCTTTATTCGCAGGCACTAGCGAGTGCTATCGACGGGGTATCTGAAATTGTTTCTATATTTCTAGATTTTGAGATGGTTTTTCACACCGTTCCTCACAAGAGATTTCTAATGAGATTGCGTGCCTATGGGGTATCGTTTCAGTTGTGCGACTGAATACGTTATTTCCTCTCCGAAAGGTTACAGTATGTAGTAATCGCCGGAAAATCATCGAGTACAACAGGTGTGATATATGGCGTTCCTCAAGGAAGTGTTATAGACCCTCTGCTTGTTTCTAATCTACATAAACGATTTAGGAGATAATCTGATTTGGCCTCTTAGATGATTTCTAAATGATGCAGTCATTTACCGTCTGATAACGTCATCGGAAGATCAAACCTATTGTAAAATGACGTAGACGCGATTTCTGAATGTTGCTAAAAGCGGCAATTGTCTCTCAGTAATGAAAAGTGTGAGGTCATGCACATAAGTACAAAAAGCAATGCGTCAGATTATGATTACACCATGAACCACACAAATCTATAGGTCGTCAATCCGACTAAATACGTAGGAATTACAATTAGGAACAATTTAAGTTCGGACGAGCACATAGATAATGTTGTGGGGAAGGCAAAAAAAAAAACACTACATTTTATTTGCAGAACACATCGATGATGCAACAAGTTTACTAAAGAGACTGTCTACATTATGCTTGTTCGACCTCTGCTAGAGAACTATTGTGCTGTATGGGATTCTTATCAGATAGGATTGACTGTAGACGTCGAGAAAGTATTATCGTGAAATATGGGAGACACTTTCACAGATATGATAAGCGAGTTGGGACGGCAATCATTAAAACAAAAGCATTTTTCGATGCGGCGAGATCTCTTTACGAAATTTCAATCACCAACTTTCCTCTCTGAATGTGAAAAAAATTTTGCTGCCTCCAACCTACATAGGGAAAAATGATCGTCATAATAAAATAAGAGAAATCAGAGCTCATACTGGAGGATTTAAGTGTTCATTTTTCCCATGAGCTGTTAGAGAGTGGAACGCTAGAGAAGGTGGTTCAAAGAACCCTCTGGGAGGCACTTAAGTGGAAATTTGCAGAGTAGTCATGTACCTGTAGCTGTAGATGTAGAAAATGCGTTTTACACATTACGCTACTTCTTCATTACATTCCTTATGATAAATGAAATAATATTGGTTTAATTTCGTTTTATATTCAACCTAAAATGTATATTGGGTAATATAATTTATTTTGTTACAATGTAAATACTCCTAGATATTTCAAATAGTCCAGACATCTTTTCTTTTTATATTTAAAGGAAATATTTATTAACCTCATTAAGGTATGACAGCACTGCCATGTAGATTTTGTCTTGTAGAACGCAGGAAGTATAAAAAATGTGAGCCCGGCAGTGGGAGTCCTCCAAATCATGTCTGTTCCATGTTCAAATGTCTCTGAGCTCTATGGGACTTAACATCTTACGTCATCAGTCCCCTAAAACTTAGAACTACTTAAACCTAACTAACCTAAGGACATCACACAACACCCAGCCATCACGAGGCACAGAAAATCCCTGACCCCGCCGGGAATCGAACCCGGGAACCCGGGTGTGGGAAGCGAGAACGCTACCGCACGACCACGAGATGCGGGCGGTCTGCTCCAGGTCTCCTCTCTGTCATTTAGCAGATGTAAAGCGATAAAACATGTACGTCTTAAGAAACCATGTTTTACTTGTCTAATCTTTTCGAATATTTTGCTGATACCAGTAATCATAAACTTCAAAATTCTAATAACTGATACTATTATGGATATTAGCTATTCAGGGGGCGACGTTTGAGAAAATGCACAGGTACATATAAGCTAATGTAATTTTTACGGTTCGAAAGATAGTAGAAACAAGTTTCGCACATATTGGCGTTATATTATTAGCTATAGCGTAATTTATGTGTTTCAACTTTTTGTCAGATAACTTGATCAGATTTTTCTGGATACTTTTGGAACACATACTATCACATGAGGAACATTTTCTCACTTATCACTTTTCAAATATGGTATAAAAATGAAAGATGTGGGAAATGTAGGAAAAATATTTTTTTACTGTTTATGCCAGAAACAAGTAAGTTAATGTTGGCTATAGACATACATTTGGCTTTTTGGTCTTCCTGTGACTCATTCTTCTTACGTGCTCCTTCCGGCGTGCCCTTTCGATAACATGCTTCACTGATATTTCAGAACTAATAATTCGCATATCATTAATCGCCTTCAATATACAGGGTGTCCCAAAAAGAATGACCCGATTTTAACTTGTAATAATATTGCGACAAATGTCACTAGGTAACTTAAACAGCGCTAGATATAGTCGGCATAGTCTAGAGTTTCAGAAAAAAATCCGCTAGATGTCGCTACGAGCGCAGTTTCGTCAATGCAACGTGCCTCAATGTTGGATAGGGCGTACAGGACCGCGAGACCAGGCTTTACACTCTTGACCTCCTAGGTGCCCTGACTTAACACCATATGATTTCTTCCTGTGGGGCTATGTTAAACAATGTGTTTACGTTCCTCCCTTACCTCGTGACACTGATGAACTAAAAATCAGAATATCAGCTGCTGTAGCTTCAGTGACAGAATTCGGCCATCGGCTAGATGTCGTCCGTGCAGCCAATGGAGGACATGTTGGTCATTTATGATGGATTTTTATTAACTTCTGTCTTTTATGAATAATTCAGTATCTAATCTGTTGGTGTTAAGCCCTTCTTCCTAATAAATAACTCTATTTAAAATCGGGTCATTCTTTTTGGGACACCTTATACAGTGACGCAACTTGCATCAAATAATAGTCTCATAAGCGGCTTGATTCTTCCACTAGGCAAGCATCATATGAGGAAATTTTAACAATAGCAGATAAGCAAAATGTTGTGTTTGGACCTCTTTTCTAAATGGGGTTACTAACGCCAGTAAAATTCTTCTGGGTTTGAGGCCTCATTGTCAACTATAAAATTCCGACGTTCCGGCGACTATTGCAAGACGCCTTCCTCAGGGTGTACTGCTAACAGTTAGCAGTACACCCTGAGGAAAGCGTCTTGCAATAGTCGCCGAAACGACGGAATTTTATAATCGTCAATGCTGCCTCAAACCCAGAAGAATTTTTTTGACTGTGACAACGGCCGCGGAAGCATACGTGTACGAGGTTATTGAATCTTATATTCGGTTTTTGTGTTTTAGCATGTGTGCAGTTTTTTAATAAATAGTAATTAACGGCATTATAAATCTGCTCATAGCCTTCTATACTCCATGGATGTCTTCTGTGATTGCAACAAATATAAAACACCTCAAATAAGGACACAGTCGTCTAGAAAAGGGGATGTAGCACTGCACATTGGTCGAAACGAGATGACTTTTACATCATCTGTAGTACGAATTAAACTCTGAAAATTGGAGGCAATATTTCTAACGTGCTATGGGACAATCTAGTGGCAAAAAGATTCAATATTTTTGACAAATTCTAGATTCATCCCAGCTTAAGCCCATATGATACGATAATTTACACAGCTTCAATTCCAGGACGAAATTATCTGTGTATCATTTCCAACCAATGAAAGTTAACGATTTCAGTATTGATACTCAAAGATAACCTTCGAAGGGTCAATGTTAGCCGTAGATGGTGGTATCAGTTTGTCACTATCAGCTGCTAACAACGGTGCAAGACTATTACTACGCCAATAGTGAAAACACATGTTTGTAGCAAATCTGTTCCTTATAACTAGTCAAAGGCCAGCTTACCACCGCCTCCTTCTTCAGCGTCGTTACGGGGGGATGTATTGGAACACTTAAATAAAGTACGATATTGAAGTGCCTGTGTTATCCTGATTACGATGCAAATGCGCTTAGGCGACTACAGCCGTTATGTAGTACATGAAATGTATTCGCAGTTCCGAATATGGACAACCGCTAGCTGCGTAAATTTTCATTGTCATCATTCCCTTGTGACGAATTTCAGTAGCGAATATATGTATTGTGACCTCGCAGTCGAAGAGCCTAGCTCCTTGAAGAGGTCGTACGTGATGCCCATGGGTGAAGAGCACGTATTATTGTTACTGCTAGCTTTAATATACTGTATTATAGTAACATATCAGTAATTATCATGTGATTCAATTATTATAGACAAAAAAGACCAAGTTTTACAGGTCATTGAAGATGCTTCATAAAGAAAAAGAAGCAAAACACATATGGCACAACAAGAGTATCCTTTCATTTAGCTGCATAGACGGATCGCATTCCTAAAAGTGTATTATGAATTGTTTTAAGTGAAAGCACTACATTACTTGAAATAGGGCACACAGTTCCAAATTGTGGACAGTCTCCACGCTAGCTGTCACTTCAGCTGTTCAAATAAAGCTCAGGCTTTTACATCCCAATCTTGATGCTTCAGTTCTTTAAATAAGGTGGTGGACACAGCAAATGGTGTCCGTAAATATCGAAGCTTGTGTATGTACGTATGTGTGTGAAATAACCCCATTGTTACATGTGCTGTTGTAAACTGTTTACATTCCAGGAATTTCACGTGATGACAAGCATTTTGCATCGTGTTTGGCTTTGTTTGATATCTCCTCCATGTGCTAACATTTCAGTTCTCATATCAAGAGTTGGACAGTGATGGAAGTGAAGATGCTCAACTGTTGGATAAAAGTGCAAGAAGCTCTACCAGAATATCTACCCCTTAGACTCTCTTTCTTTATTATTGACCTTTCATTTCATGACCGCACAAATGCAGATTGGTGACAGATCGGAGAGGCTTCTATATAAGACTGTAGAAACGCACTTATAACAATATCATTGCAATTACAAAGGAAAAACATCAAAATTTATTTATAAAATAAATAGAAAAATTTCATAAAATTGTAGCAAAATTCGTTGTATGTATCCACGGTATTGTGAATGTCTATTTAATCTTCCTCCATTCTAAATTAACACAAGTGTGCTAGTTCCACAATCTAGGATTGCGACACCAGGAATAGGATTGGGGGTGGAGGGAGTGGAAAGGGGAATCTCACAATGCTGCATGATGTCTTGGGGGGGGGGGGGGGGGGGGTGACAGATCAGAGGAAATTTGGCAACAGTACAGACTTGGCCAGTAACTGCATATCCCCTCTACTCACAGTTCATTCATTTCTTCGTTCTTCTCTTACTTATGGTCCATCTCTAATGACACCATTTCCGGGGAAACGTCACATCCTAACTTTTCGAAAAAGTAACGGCTGATTCCGTTCCCCACCCTTGTGTTCTGCCTCAAATAAGAGTACAGGAGCTTCCTGTGGAACACAAGAATATATATATCGTAGCCTGGCCGTCCACTGCCACTATGTGTATGTTTGCCATAGAGGACACAATTCGAGATCAAAACCAGTCGTGTTTTCAAAAAAACCACGAGTTCATTAGTAACGCGAGCAGCCTTATTTTAGTCGCAGTCGTACGAATGCAATTTCTGACATTGCCCCGTATTCAACAAAAACAAATACTCATAAAAAATAGGAGTAGGTGGACCCACATTATCGCTGCAGGGAATAGGAGTTGGCTGGGAGAAAGGAATTTAGTTTCGGCTCGAAAGCCAGTGGTTTGTCTCCAGATCTTGGGGAGA
Source organism: Schistocerca serialis cubense (assembly GCF_023864345.2). NCBI lineage: Eukaryota > Metazoa > Arthropoda > Insecta > Orthoptera > Acrididae > Schistocerca > Schistocerca serialis. Next base: position 32,207,042 of record NC_064640.1, read on the forward strand.
GTTTTGGAATTGCATGTTTTCGGGCGCCGTAGGTGTTTTTAACATTATTTAAGGAACGCCCCTGGTCGTTGCACTACTGAGTACTCGTTGCTCTAAATGTTTACTTTCGTGGTAACCTGGCGGACAGATACGTGCGCAAAGTATTCACCTTGTTGGACACTGCGAATGAGAGGTGTTGCACAGTCGGCCGCGCCTCTCGCCGTGGAGACGACTGCCTAGTGTGCCACTTGGTAACGAGGCCAGTCTGTATGATCGGTTTTGGCCGCAGCCATGCCTCTCATTATGAGTTCGCCGGGCAGCGCGGAAACCAGAATGCTATGCCGGCCCTTCCGCCGCTACGAAAGCTGACGTTGCTGCAGCAGTTAGGCAACATACGCAGTCACACCCAGTGAAAGGCAGCGAAAAAGAAAAGTGCCTCGCGACACGCCCTCTCCCTGGAAGGCCAGCTCGGTCCGCTTCGTCTATCTGCTACGAAGGGTCCACTTTTTCGTGTAATGCTAAAAATATTATAAGGAAATCGAATGCAAAATTTATGTTTTTAAATCTTTTATTTATCATCATACAGTATAATGGTTGTCCCCATATCAGCACGAATAAAAAGGAAGAAATATTGTGGTTTGGCGTCCCGTCAACGACGAGATCATTAGAGACGGAACATAAGCTCGGATTGGTTATAATTAAACTTTCACTACTTGAGCCAGGATTAGCGTTGTTAGTAGTATTAGTGTCATGATTTGTCGTTAGGAGCCGGTACTGTTACGGCGACGTAGGGTTGAAACACAAGTATCAGTGTGGATTACAACTACAGACAGTCAATATGAATCTGGACAATCTACATCTGAATCTACATAAATACTCCCCAATCCACCGTACTGTGCGTGGCGGAGGGTACCTCGTACCACAACTAGCATCTTCTCTCCCTGTTCCACTCCCTAACAGAACGAGGGAAAAATGACTGCCTATATGCCTCTGTACGAGCCCTAATCTCTCTTATCTTATCTTTGTGGTCTTTCCGTGAAATATAAGTTGGCGGCAATAAAATTGTACTGCAGTCAGCCTCAAATGCTGGTTCTCTAAATTTCCTCAGTAGCGATTCACGAAAAGAACGCCTCCTTCCCTCCAGAGACTCCCACCCGGGTTCCTGAAGCATTTCCATAACACTCGCGTGATAGTCAAACCTACCAGTAGCAAATATAGCAGCCCGCCTCTGAATTGCTTCTATGTCCTCCCTCAATCCGACCTGATAGGGATCACAAACGCTCGAGCAGTATTCAAGAATAGGGCGAATTAATGTTTTATAAGCGGTCTCCTTTACAGATGAACCACATCTTCCCAAAATTCTACCAATCAACCGAAGATGACTTTATTCATAAACCTGTTTTATCAAAACAGCAACAATAGTGCTGCTACTCTTCGCGAGAATCGAGGCATTAAAAGAACACAAAGAGGTCTTTTTCCGTGCACGGATTCAAGAACATATTTGGAACTCTGAATTAACTGGTGGTTTGGGAATAGCTCCTGGGAGGTGCCAACGACCAGTTGTGCCACGAATTGTTGAAGAAATTACTATTGCCGTAGCTGAGAATGCTGGACTCAATGTGCCAAATGTGCTGCAAATAATTTTGAAATGGTATCTCTGCTGCGGTTCCAGGTTGTCTTGGAAGCAGGTGGTCGTCATATTGTACAACTTTTGTAACTTGGAACTTAAACATGGTACGCAATTAACGAATGTTACACTCTCATGTGGAAATTAAAATGTGTGTCCTTCAAGGATTTATTCGTTATTTATTTTCCTCTTGTAGTTGCAAATGTTTCCACAAAGTTTCTTGTCCTACGATTACTCGTTTGTCACGGGGCCCTCGCATGTACCGAAAGTTTAATTATAATCAACCTGCAAATCGAACATGTCCTTCTCAAAGGAGCCATCCTGGCATTTTACCAATGCGACATAAGCAACCACGAGATATCTGAATCTGGATGGTCAGACACAGATTCGAACCGTCGTCCTCACAAATGAAAGTCCAGTTTCTTAAGCACTGCGCCACTCCCGCTTGTGTTCTTACAGAGTGTGGAAATGTATACGTGTCGTTGTTTAAAGTTTTTAGAACTACGCTGTTTCTTACATTTTATACGTGAGCTGTCCTAAGGTTTTAGGTTTAACGCAACAAAATAAGATATATATACATGAAGTGGACGTGTATCCAATAGACAAACGCTGCCTAACGGACGATTTATTTAAGTTGTTACTGTCGGCTGATAAAGCAGACAGTTATCTCTCGTTTCTTACACGGATGGTAGTTTTGACCGGAGAATATGTATTAAACAGTGTTGTCAGACTGGTATGACGCGCTTGGGTTACATTGTAACGGTACTGGTTATTTTTTCTCGTTTTGTTTTTCTCGCTTTATGTAGTGTATAAGCTATTGACAGTATGCCGAATCATGTTATGTAACTGGAATTAAGTAAGTGAAAGTTGTGCGATTGATATAGATTGGAGGAAACTGTACAGAAAGGAAGAAGGTCATTGCTCGAATAGTCCACGGGTGTACTGGCGGTCCATAGTGTCAGGTGCGCCAACGAACTGCGTTCCTGAGGGTGGGCGGCCTTCTGAAATCCCCTCCCCCTGCGAGGCGTTCTCTCCGCGGTCGCTGACGAGGCAATTACGCCGACGCCACCACAGACGCCGACGCCAGCGTCTCAGCGACCGCCGACGCGCGGCCGCGCGCCTCGACCGCGAAGAGAACGCCTCGCAGGGGGAGGGGATTTAAGACGGCCGCCCGCACTCAGGGAACTCAGTTCGTCAGCGCACCGAACGATGGCGACATGTCTGATCACCGAAATATTGTGCCCGTTGGACACTATAAACCGGCAGTACACCCGTGGACTATTCGAGCAAGAAATACGCTGGGAGAAACTGAAGAATCACAATGAGGATCATTGTTTAACTTGATGACCAACAGAGAAGGAAACCAAACTGCCGTCGCTACATTCCGAATGCGAGTCCAGAGCGTTATCACAGTTTTAGCTTGCCCAGTAATACATTGTAAAAAGTGATTGCGGAGTCAAATGTTGAAATGATTACCTTATTGATTTTTGTGTTGAGGATCAGTGGACAAAGTTCAAAACCATCGTACAATATGTGTTGGATGAGTATGTGCCAAGCAAGATCGTAAGAGATGGAAAAGAGCCACCGTGGTACAACAACCGAGTTAGAAAACTGCAGCGGAAGCAAAGGGAACTTCACAGCAAACATAAAAATAGCCTTGCAGACAAACAAAAATTTCGCGAAGCGAAATGTAGTGTGAGGAGGGCTATGCGAGAGGCGTTCAATGAATTCGAAAGTAAAGTTCTATGCACTGACTTGGCAGAAAATCCTAAGAAATTTTGGTCTTATGTCAAAGCGGTAGGTGGATCAAAACAAAATCTCCAGACACTCTGTGATCAAAATGGTAGTGAAACAGAGGATGACAGACTAAAGACCGAAATACTAAATATCTTTTTCCAAAGCTGTTTCACAGAGGAAGACTGCGCTGTAGTTCCTTCTCTAGATTGTCACACAGATGACAAAATGGTAGATATCGAAATAGACGACAGAAGGATAGAGAAACAATTAAAATCGCTCAAAAGAGGAAAGGCCGCTGGACCTGATGGGATACCAGTTCGATTTTACACAGAGTACGCGAAGGAACTTGCCCCCCTTCTTGCAGTGGTGTACCGTAGGTCTCTAGAAGAGCATAGCGTTCCAAAGGCTTGGAAAAGGGCACGGGTCATCCCCGTTTCCGAGAAGGGACGTCGAACAAATGTGCAGAGCTATAGACCTATATCTCTAACATCTATCGGTTGTGGAATTTTGGAACACGTATTATGTTCGAGTATAATGACTTTTCTGGAGACTAGAAATCTACTCTGTAGGAATCAGCACGGGTTTCGAAAAAGACGATCGTGTGAAACCCAGCTCGCGCTATTCGTCCACGAGACTCAGAGGGCCATAGACACGGGTTCCCAGGTAGATGCCGTGTTTCTTGACTTCCGCAAGGCGTTCGACACAATTCCCCGCAGTCGTTTAATGAACAAAGTAAGAGCATATGGACTATCAGACCAAATTTGTGATTGGATTGAAGAGTTCGTAGATAACAGAACGCAGCGTGTCATTCTCAATGGAGAGAAGTCTTCCGAAGTAAGAGTGATTTCAGGTGTGCCGCAGGGGAGTGTCGAAGGACCGTTGCTATTCACAATATACATAAATGACCTTGTGGATGACATCGGAAGTTCACTGACGCTTTTTGCGGGTGATGATGTGGTATATCGAGAGGTTGTAACAATGGAAAATTGTACTGGAATGCAGGAGGATCTGCAGCGAATTGACACATGGTGCAGGGGAATGGCAATTGAATCTCAATGTAGACAAGTGTAATGCCCTCCGAATACATAGAAAGATAGATCCCTTATCATTTAGCTACAAAATAGCAGGTCAGCAACTGGAAGCAGTTAATTCCATATATTATCTGGGAGTAGGCATTAGGAGTGATTTAAAATGGAATGATCATATAAAGTTGATTGTTGGTAAAGCAGATGCCAGAGTGAGATTGATTGGAAGAATCCTAAGTAAATGCAATCCGAAAACAAAGGAACTAGGTTACAGTACGCTTGTTCGCCCACTGCTTGAATACTGCTCAGCAGTGTGGGATCCGTACCAGATAGGGTTGATAGAAAAGATAGAGAAGATCCAACGGAGAGCAGCGCGCTTCGTTGCAGCATCATTTAGTAATCGCGAAAGCGTTACAGAGATGATATATAAACTCCAGTGGAAGACTGCAGGAGAGACGCTCAGTAGCTCGGTACGGGCTTTTGTTGAAGTTTCGAGAACATACCTTCACCGAGGAGTCAAGTAGTATATTGCTCCCTCCTACGTATATCTCGCGGAGAGACCATGAGGATAAAATCAGAGAGATTAGAGCCCACACAGAGGCATACCGACAATCCTTCTTTCCACGAACAATACGAGACTGGAATAGAGGGGAGAACCGATAGAGGTACTCAAGGTACCCTCCGCCACACACCGTCAGGTGGCTTGCGGAGTATGGATGTAGATGTAGATGTAGAAATAATGATAGAGAGACGTAGTGAAAAGCGGCGTCGGTTTCCTTCACTAGTGTATGACCATGACTGGAAGATCAGAAGAGTTTTTCCTTCAAGGAACTCGGATTTTTGAAACCGCAAGGGTTTCGTCGTTTCGTCTGTACTTATACATTGTTCTCACATCTTCTAGCTAAATGATGAGTCACCAAATGGCAGTTACTTATAGAATACGTAGTGGGATAACTACCAGGGAGGAAGGGTAATTTAAGCTGAGATATCAGTACAATGAACGTTGACGCTTTGCGAGTCTGGGCAAGGCTGAATGCACCCAGAGTCGAACGGTGATCGGCGCCCCCCCCCCCCCTTCCCCTCCGTCCATCATCACAAGTCGCCGAAACCCACGTCTGGGGAAGGGATGGGGAGGTGGGGAGAGACGATCGTCGCTCAGGTATGTATATGTGATATACCGCGACCTCGACACTTCGCCAGAAGATGATGAGAGTGACACTCACTGAAATGCAGAGGAATTTCAACGCAGCCATTCGAATGAGAGCCCCATAAGATTTAGAAATCAGTGTTTATGCTGTCCTACTTCTTTAGGGAACACTGGAAACCTGGCCACATGTCATGTGCGAAAGGACTTTATCTACTAAGGATTGGTTTGCCACTGAATCTAAAGCTTCACAAAAGTCTAGAAAGGATTAATCCATATGATTACCTTTATCTGTGACTTATAAGACATCACAAGTGAAGGGATCCCAGACGGAAATTAAAGACATAGGTTTTTTGGTCTTTTTAATTATTTTCAAAGAATATCGTAACCTTCCAATTGTCAAATCCTTTTGAAGCCTTTAGTGCCTCTGTATACTGTAGAATAAGTAATCAGCAGAATGAGGCATTTTGCTATGAGGAATGAAGTTTCTCGTGCTGCCGACGGGTGTGTTACGTGCAGCACATGTGCAGACACAGGAAGTACTTGAAGAAAGACGATAGCTGCCACACAAGGAAAGAAACGTGTTTCCACCTACAGCGCAGGGTGATCGCTCTACAGTCACGTAACAATGTCGTAGCAGTGGCAAATTACGCCAATTAAGTCACTTACACATATGATAAGATTTATACACCAGGAACTAAACGATGGTGATAGCGTAACAAATAGTTAATTGGTTTATAACAATATTCTTCATTGCTCCAAGACTACAGCAGAAACATAGCTATGCATCATTCAAAACCGATCGTACAAAATTGTATAGATCTACGAAGAGCCTTCAAAAGACAAAATTTCACTTAGCTGTCGATATGAAAGGAAATAAGCCCAAACCTCCCGGTACAAGTAATATTCACAGTTTTCCTAACAGTGTTCCGTGGTCCGTGATTACCACAGATCAGTGCATCAAAACACCTGTGCGTGTGAAATTATTTAGAGTCTGAGAACTGGAAAGGCTCAAAATGGGCAGATGATACAGAAATGCATTGCGGCAAGTAAGGTGTGTAAGGGCCCGCCCCATTAGCTGAGTGGTTGTTCGGTCAGAGGGTTACCTGCCCTCTGTAATAACAAAAAAATATATTAAAAAAACTGAGTGAACCGATCAAAGATGGACTTGAACAGGTGCCATGGGACGTCCGCCACGAACAAATGCAACGAATAATAACGAACATAATGAGATCAGCAAAAACTCGATTCTCAGCTGGGCCGGAGATTTTATCCGCTCGGGGACTGGGTGTTGTGTTGTCTTCATCATCATTTCATCATGTTGCGTCGGCACCCGATCTTCCCCAGGCGGGGACTCTCGGCCATCAATGCCATCCAATCATTTCATCTCGTTTCAGTAATGTAAGTCTCTAAAGAAAGGCTCGCACAAAAGTCGTTCAGCGGTTAGTTGCGTGTATGTCGGGAAGTATCCTTGCGTCACAATGCTTTCGGTAATTTTTACTTTAAGCAAGTTCAGAGTGAACAACATTTCGTTACGTAACGACGGCTTGATATTTTTAAAATGATGCATTTTATTAAATTCGCTAAGCAGACGTTGGTCTACTTTAACAGTAACTTGGACTGTCCTTACGGTACTCTGACAGAATTTGATGCTTTTGTTAATTTAGGATACTTTTAACATCGGAAATGCAGCAAGTTACTAGTTTAAATAATTTGTAAATATTTTGTTGCACGTTACCGGGGAAACTACAGCATTGTTGAGCAGCACGATTACGCAGCACGCCCAATTTGAGACCATAAATTGTTGTGATCTAGTGACATACAAATTTGACCCCGCCCAATATAAAGTAATACGGTATGCTTCTTACACATATTCGTATTTTTGTTCCATTTGTGATTTTGTACCAGGTTATAGAATGTATTCTCTAGTACAGTAACTGTGAGACAATAAGAACCAGACTCCAGGCACAAACAGTTTTAGAAGCTCTGAATCTATTTTCACCCGTAACTATTTGGCCACGTTCAGGATAAAGTAATGAGATACACATCGAGATTTTTGTCCGATTTATGATTCAATATCAGGCGGGAAAATATGTTTTCTTTAGTACACTAAAAGTGAAACAGTATGAAACAAATATCATTCATGAACAGTTTTAGAAGCTGTGAGTCTGACTATTTTCGCCCATAGATTTCAAATTTCATACTGTGAAAATAAACTTAATTTCAAGTCTTCGATTTCAGCGAACACCATTTAATTTCGCTTAAGAAATTATCTCCAAATTCTGTAGTCAACTGAGTAAGAAAAGTTCCCCGACAGCAATCTGCGTTATGTATAATCGTAAAAGAATTATTGTAGATCTTGTAAATGTCATTAACTTTCGATTTATTATGAGGAAGAAGACGGTAAAAGGACATTAAAGTTAATTAGAAAATATTCTTGGGTAGAGGATAGACTGAGATGCAGTCTGATTTCGGTTAGGTGAAAACGCCAGAAGACTACTGTATCGTCAAAACTGAAGCTATTTTACGTTTGAATAATTCAATTCATTTTTCAAGAGTGTGAACACATTCTTAGCTGATATCATGTTGCCTGATTGTCTGTTATCAGTTATTCTTTGAGACAAATAAACCTGCTTCAAAGTGTTCACAGCTGCGCAAATAATGATAAGTGATTTCATTATAACGAACCAAAAAGTCCGTTACAGCCGAACTCCGAGCTACACAAACGAGGCAATTGACGCGCCTTTATAAACTCGTCGTAATTACAGTATTGGAAAACCCATTTTGATCCTATAAATTTTTATAGTTGTCCAATTTTACCTGGAAGTTGAAGGGGTTGGGATAGAGGAGAGGAATTTAACGCCCCGTCGACATCTAAATAATTAAGATTTTGTGAAGTTTTTAGAGATAAGGGAACTGTGAAACCTTCTTGACTAGTTAAAACTTTGTTCTTGACCAGGTCATAAATTCGGAACTCGGCCTCGCAGTTCCAAACCCTACATACATTCAGCAACAGAGTGAAAGATTAATTACGCAAACAAACCCTAGACTGTAGCTAAGCCATTCCTCTGCGATATCCTTTCTCCCAGAAGTGTTAGTCAAACAAGGTACACATTAGAAGCGAAGTTTGGAAAGTAGGAGAGAGATCCTGGCTGAAGTGAAGCTGAGCCTCGTGCCTGGATAGCTCAGTGGGTAGAAGGTTTGTCCGTGGAAAGGCAAGTTCTTGGGTCAAGTCTCGGCCACACATAAATTTTTAATTTATGTGGATGTTTCAAAATGGCGTGCAATCCGTTGCGGAGTCAAATGAAAGCAATTGTGTTCTGTATTGTGGAGAATACAGAAATATATTCCAAGAATTTCTGGATATGTGATGTCAAATTGGACTGAGAGTGAGGTAAAAACGCTGGAGAGAAGTAGTTATCAGATAACTAATTCAGAAACGGAGTATTAAGCAATGCATTAACTACTAGATCGTGCTGAAAAGGAATGCCTCTGAATTTTTTTACGCGAAAACTCTGAAAACTTTGTAATAAAACAAACTTTATTAACATTCTACATCTTTATTATTCATGTCAACCTATTTATTTGTCAATATAGTCACCCTGGCGACGAACACATTTCTTCCAACAAGAGACCAGTTTGTTGATACCGTCACTGTAGAATGTTTGACTTTGTTGACGGAGCTACTACCCTACCACAATGCTATTGCACTTGGCTTCCCGCGGTGACATTACAGTAAACAAAAACCACACCAATTTTTTCGATTGTCGTACACACGGTAGAAGTCCGAATAGTTTGAAGAGCAAGCTGTCTGATCGTTAGAACAGTAGAGAACATCTTGATCGACTTGAAGCGCACGGGGAAAAACAGAAGTCGACCGAAGCGCCCTCTCTCCCAGGTCCAATAATATTGTGGTCGGCTAATCCAGCTTCAGCTCCGCTTCATCACTATCAAGCTAAAGTCCTAAAAGGAGTCCTTTAAATTTTGGAAACGGATGAATATCGGATGGGCCCAAGTCGGCACTGAAAGGAAGACGATTGATGACAGTGAATCCAAGGCGTCCGATCGTTGCAGACGTCGCAGCTCTCGTGTGTGGTCCGGCATTGTCATGCTGAAAGAGAGGATGCTCCATGAGTGGACGAAAGCTTCGAATTCGTGCTTCCAGTTTTCTGAGGGTCTCGCAGTTTTAGGCATGAATTCCAAATGCACCGCATCTTGAACGACCCAGAACACTATGAGCATGACTTTTCCTGCTGATGGCATGGTCTTCAAATTTTCTGGCATCGGTGATCCTATGTGCTGGAACTCTACTGACGCTCTCTTGTTTTCGGGGTCAACGCCATTTCCTTCATTACGAACACGAACAATCCAACGTCGCACATTACTGATGTCGATGCAATCATCACAGTACACAGTTTTCATTCTTCTGTGGATTTCAATTCGAGGCACGTTTTCTACGCTTACAAACTCGATTACAGCATGCTGTTTTTCACGCACTGGCATAATTACGTTACACACTGCCATGTTACACCCTACGATTCGGAGCTCTCTAGCAACAGAGGGTTGCAACTTGCGTCAGCAAAGTGGGAAAGTAGCCCGAGTAATATGCATGACATGCAGTACCTCAACCGATGTTGAGAACAGCATAAAAAATTCGAAGGCATTACTTTTCAGCACGTGCTCATATATTCATTATGAATTTGGACTGCAATCTATGAGTTCTAAATTCATTTTTAGTGCTGCACTTATACACGTGTCAGCTTAATGTATCGCAGAGAAAATGTATTTCAGTGTGTTTTTTCTCGATAGCCGGCCGGAGTGGCCGAGCGGTTCTAGGCGCTACAGTCTGGAACCCCGCGACCGCTACTGTCGCAGGTTCGAATCCTGTCTCGGGCGTGGATGTGTGTGATGTCCTTAGGTTAGTTAGGTTTAAGTAGTTCTAATTTCTAGGGGACAGATGATCTCAGCAGTTAAGTCTCATAGTTCTCAGAGCCATTTGAACCATTTTTTTCTCCATATTTGTCAAGTTTTTCTTGGCGAAAAGGACTTAGTACTTGCATTACCATCGCCTGTCTTCATGATTACCCAAAATAACACCACTGGTACAGCTAATAACCCAAGTTGCCGGACACACCACTGTAAAACTGCATCCATTTGAAAATGTGTGGTTATCCACTAGAACTAGTTACTGTATTTAAGTACAACAACAACAAAACAGGTGACTTGTTGCGGATATTGTAATCGTAACTAAACAGTGATTGATACTTCATATTGATTTATCTGTCTCAGTTTCGTTCAAATAATACCTCAATTTTGTATAGTTCCTTTCTTCCTCTAAATAGTGATAATATTATAAAACGCCTCGTCAGCTACGTCACATTTTTCTTTCGTCCCCTTAACTGCGGCCACTCTGTTCTTTATTCTCAAGTGTTGTTAAATTAACGCAAGGAGAAACAGTTCACATTTTTAATCAAATATCAGATGATCCTGTGTCTGGTATACCTTCCTGTATAGCATAGATTTTGTGGAAAACTTACAACTGTACACTGGTACACATTGTGGCTATACAATAGAGTTAGCAGTAGGAACACTTGCTGGGAGAAAATCACTTGTTAAGTTGAAGTACTGTGCAATACTAACAGTAATAAAATGCAGTGTATCTATTTTCGACTTATATTTCGGACAATCGGAAACGATAATATTAGCAGATCTATAATACTGCGTGGAAACGGTTCTGTCAACATTCTAGATCAACTGCGTACGCTCTGCCGCGTTCTGGTGGTGAGTTACACTGAGGTGACAAAAGTCTTAGGATAGCGACAAGCTCATATACATATGGCGCTAGTATAGCGGTTAACTGACAGAGCTCTCATTTGTACTCAGGTGATTCATGTGAAAAGGTTTATGGCTGCATGCCAGGAATTAACAGACTTTGAACACGGAATGGTAGTTGCAGCTAGACGCATGGGATATTCCATTTTGGGCTCAATATTTCCGCAGCGGACTTGCAACGACTTTTTTGAGTCCATACCTAGTTGAGTTGTTGCACTATTCCGGGCAAAAGGAAGTCCGATACGATATTAGGATGTATCCCACGACTTTTGTCAACTTAGTGTATGTCTGTAAGGCGTTGTTAGTGATGGTGCACAATTCATTGCCAAATACCAGCACTGCCTCAAGTTCAGTCCGGTCCCATTGTGGACTGTATAATTGTATCGTTGGGATTGTGGAGGAAGAGAATTTCATCACGTCGGAGATCTGGACGCGCCATGGTGTACCTGAGGACACGTGAGATGCTGGATAGAACTGCGTCAGAAACTTCGTATTACAACAGAAATGAGGAAACTGGAGTCTGGTGTACTACGACACCGGCTTAGGATAAGCAACTGGCAATGACAGAGCGGGAAAATGTGTGTTTAGGATCGGTGCAATTGAAATATACTACTTTGTGGGGTCTACGCTACACTCGAACCCTACCATCAGCTCTTACCAACTAAAATCGGGACTCATTTGAGCAGGCCACAGTTTTCCAGTCCTCTAGGGTCCAACCGATATGGTCACGAGCCCAGGGAGACGCCGCCGAAGATGTGCTATTAGCTAAGGTGCTCGCTCCGATCGTCTGCCGCCACAGCCCACTAACGCCAAATTTCGCCTCACTATCGTAATGGATCCGTTCGTCGTACGTTACACATTAATTTCTGCGTTTATTTCAGGCAGTGTTGCTTGTCTGTTAGCACTGACAGCTCAACGTAAATGCCGCTGCTCTCGGCCGTTAAGTGAGTGCCGTCGGCCACTGTGTTCTCCAGGGTGAAAGGTGATGCCTGAAATATGGTATTCTCGGCACACTCTTGACACTGTGGATCTCGGAATGTTGAATTTCTTAACGACTTCCGAAATGTAGTGTCCCATGCATCCAGCTCCAACTACCATTCCGCGTTCAAAGTCTATTAATTTCCGTCGTGCGGCCATAATCACACCGGAAACATTTTCACACAAAGCACCTGAGAACAAATGACAGTTCCGCCCGTACACTGCCTTTTTACACCTTCTTTACGCGAAACTACTGCCATCTGTATGTGTGGCTATCGCTATACCACGACTTTTGTCTTCTCAGTGTATGTCAAAAACCCGAGAGTGCATTCGAACTACCGTATTAGCAGTCGGCAAGACTTTGACAGAAAATGAAAGATTTATTGCAGACGACATAAAGCATCTTTCTCGTAGGACGCTGATGGTCACTGAAATCGAAATACTTTGGCTAAATGTTAGGTATTGAGAATACAACAACCTGTGTCCTTTTGATGTCGCGGAACATCTATGTATGAACTGTGGTCTCTTCCTTGATTAGTCTCATGTTTTCTGCGGAAGGAAAAAATTAGCGAAGTATCTAATCAAACTCTGTCGCCACATGACCGCATCACAACATTTAGACAAATCAATAGAGGACACCTGGCTCCTCCACTGACCAGGTATTTCTAGCCATAGTTTTTTTCGTGACTCTGCGTCATCTCATGAATGTCTTTTTTAGGTGTGCAATTCGTGTAATATTTGGAAATTTGAGGTAAGGTCTTATGGAACCAAACTGCTGAGGTCATCGGTCCGTAAGCTTACACACTATTCAATCTAACTTAAACTAACGACGACAAACACTCCCATGCCCGAGGGAGGACTCGAACCTCCGACGGGGGGAGCCGCGCAATTTGTGTAATAAGACACCAAATTTCTTACTTGTATATTTATAGATGGTGCATTCTTTGTGCTGTGGGCCAAGAAGAAATACCTATATTAATCACACACGTTGTTGCACTCACTCTTTTATACGCAAGTCTGTACACCTAGTAAGTTAACGGTCCCTGCGTAACATGGAACATTTTTCAGTCATATTGCTGTTCATATCTGTGTAATTAGTGTCTTCTATACTATTTTGCTAAGATTGATACGTTACTGTCTGATGACAGAGCTACTGACTGCAGTAAGACGTCAGTTCTTGTTCTTGTTCTCAGGCGACTTTGTGGAAAGGGATACGTTTGGCGAACGAAACTCTGATCAAGCCTTGCGGCCAGACGGAGACAGTTAGGCAGATGATAACGGGAAGCTAAAGGAAAAGCCAAAGCGTAGACTCTGCCTCGTGATGACTGGGTGTTGTGTGCTGTCCCTAGGTTAGTTAGGTTTAAGTAGTTTTAAGTTCTAGATGACCATAGCTGTTAAGTCCCATAGTGCTGAGAGCCATTTGAACCATTTTTGAACCAAAGCGTAGAGGGGGCTTTGTATTTATGAATATAATGGTTGTGAAAGGTGTGTCTACTCTTTCGGGAAAACTAAACAGAGTTTTTTCGTACAAGTGCAACAATGATGTAGCCGACTAAACAGACACTACTCGCTCACTTTCTAAGAGCTCAGACGTGGTGATGGATAGGAGTCGTTGTTTCTGTAAAAGACGAAAGACTATGCGATTTGGGAACGATATTTACTTGTTTCCGGTTGCTATAAAATTTAGCTTCCAAACATGTGCCCCAGTATGCCGATATTGTTGTAGACAAATTGCTTAGTGATTCAAATGGCTCTAAGCACTGTGGGACTTAACATCTGAGGGCATCAGTCCCCTAGACTTAGAACTACTTAATCCTAACTAACCTAAGGACATCACACACATCCATGCCCGAGGCAGGATTCGAACCTGCGACCGTAGCAGTCGCGTGGTTCCGGACTGAAGCGCCTAGAACCGCTCGGCTACCACGGCCGGCTAGACATATTGCTTTCTGGCTAACTTCACTGTGCTGAGTTGTGATTGGTGATGCGAATTGCAATTTGTTTTATTTTGAAAATGAGTGACGAATTTGATGCGTCTTCATCGAGTTTGATACCATCAACTCCTTCCACTCCTGTTCGTGAAAAAGAGCCGTGATTTAGAGTCAATTTCGCAAAATTATACTAAATGTTATAAAATGCTGCGACACTGAAAAATAGCGGAATACACTGCTACAGCCGCATGTTCAGTCTAAAAAGCGAACTGCTTCCTACACTGGCAAAGCATGGCCAGCCTAAGTAGCAACCATGAAATTTAGTAATATTAAACCTGGTGAATTTATGCAGTAACTGCTACGGATTATGTAGCAAAGAGTAGCTTCATTGACCATATCATCAAATTTAAACCATTTCAAGTTTAACCACATACAGCATTTCTGTGATCTTGAACTCCGAGTGGTACGTCTGCTTTTGTTTATGACTAGGGAGACGCTCTGAACCCACTGTCGTCTAATTATGGTTGGCTAGGTCGGCTGTGCCGTAAGAGCTGTCGGTACCGACCGAGGCCATTCGTCTTACATTGAAACAGCGATTCCTATCAGTCGCCGCGCCGTTGCTCTTTGGAAAGCGAACAAATCGTGCAGTAGATAGCACCGTGGAATGGAATTGTGTCTAACGTACATATTTAACTACTCACTGTTTATAACGCGCTCGAATGGGTCTATTGAAGGAGTACGTTTTGTAGAAAAGTAAGGCCTGGTTAGAGTTCCAGTTCCGCACATAGTTTTATCTGATGCCAACGTAGCATTTGCTCTGCCAAAATTAAAGGAATTACATCGCTGAGTTGTTAATCTTGTTGTTGTTGTGGTCTTCAGTCCTAAGACTGGTTTGATGCAGCTCTCCATGTTACTCTATCCTGTGCAAGCTTCTTCATCTCCCAGTACCTACTGCAACCTACATCCTTCTGAATCTGCTTGGTGTATTCATTGCTTGGTCTCCCTCTACGATTTTTACCCGCCACACTGCCCTCCAATACTAAATTGGTGATCCCTTGATGCCTCAGAACATGTCCTACCAATTGATTCCTTCTCCTAGTCAAGTTGTGCCACAAACTTCTCCCCAATCCTATTCAATACCTCCTCATTAGTTATGTGATCTACCCATCTAATCTTCAGCATTCTTCTGTAGCACCAAATTTCGAAAGCTTCTATTTGTTGTGGATTGGCAAGAGAGCCAACCCACTATGAGCGGAAGCCGAAAGGCACGCGTTTTAGCTCACGCAGGCTGGAGTGAGGTCTGCAACAGGTCAAGGAAATGAGACTAGCAAAAAAAGGACGTAGCTGTGGAATACTGAACTTTAATCCATAAATGGTGAACATCGCTCTTGACGGTACATGTTTTACAGCATCAATAGTAACTGGTAATGGCGCCTTGCTAGGTCGTAGCAAATGACGTAGCTGAAGGCTATGCTAACTATCGTCTCGGCAAATGAGAGCGTAATTTGTCAGTGAACCATCGCTAGCAAAATCGGCTGTACGACGGGGGCGAGTGCTAGGAAGTCTCTCTAGACCTGCCGTGTGGCGGCGCTCGGTCTGCAATCACTGATAGTGGCGACACGCGGGTCCGACGTATACTAACGGACCGCGGCCGATTTAAAGGCTACCACCCAGCAAGTGTGGTGT
This sequence comes from Schistocerca serialis cubense, assembly GCF_023864345.2. Classification (NCBI taxonomy): domain Eukaryota; kingdom Metazoa; phylum Arthropoda; class Insecta; order Orthoptera; family Acrididae; genus Schistocerca; species Schistocerca serialis. The sequence goes on from NC_064640.1 coordinate 32,222,981, forward strand.
CTGGCGGTGACACCACGCTATTCTCTTCTTGCCTAAACTATTTATCGTCCATGTTTCACTTCCATACATGGCTACACTCCATACAAATACTTTCAGAAACGACTTCCTGACACTTAAATCTATACTCGATGTTAACAAATTTACACCATAGAAATATAGGTTTTTGGTGGCAATAAGGATGTACGGAAGATTGGCATTTAACTTCCTGTCGGTGGCGAGATCATTGTAGGGAAGCACAGCTACGAATCTAGGAAGCAAACTGCCCTTGTTCTTTTTAAATAAAGGAACAGTTTCGCTATTGTATGGATAGTTGGATTTGAACAAGAGTCCTTCTGAATGCGCGTTCAAAAAAAAATGGTTCAAATGGCTCAGAGCACTGTGGGACTTAACATCTGAGGTCATCAGTCCCCTAGAACTTAGAACTACTTAAACCTAACCAACCTAAGGACATCACACTCATCCATGTCCGAGGCAGGATTCGAACCTGCGACCTGCGGTTCCAGACTGAAGCGCCTAGAACCGCTCGGCCACACCGGTCGGCTGAATACGTGTCCACTGCGCCACATCACTCTGTTACGAGAAGATAATTTGTGTGTGTGCATGCGTCGTTGACGTCGGCAATGTAATCACACAGTTACCCCAATGAACCACAAGCTCGTGTTTGGTTCACTAGCGAACTGTATCGAGTTCACTGCAGACAAGATTCGCAATAAAAGCACACATTATTAGCATCATTGCATCAACCAAAGAGCCTGCATCGAACCTTCTCCCACATTTACATATTTGAAATTGGCTGCTGACGAGACATGTAAACCTGTTTGATTGTCCAGGGACGCCTGTTCGTTAAGAACTGTCGGATGCTGCTTGGTTATCTCACACAGCTAATGAAGTGTCTCCTCTTGATCTCATTGCTCTTTGAACGTACTTCAGACTTATGTATCCACGTTGTCTGTGGTGTGGAGGTACTTGCACAGTATTTTTATCTCTCCTGTTGTGTAAATGTAAATAACATGTGGCGCACCTGTTGAAAGTGAATTAGAGAGATACAGAATGAGATAGATAGATAGATAGAGAGAGAGAGAGAGAGAGAGAGAGAGAGAGAAGTTGTCTCGGAGCAAATCGAGCGAACATGAGTCAGTCATTTTGTGACTGGTTTGTTCAATACACGCGAGAACTCAAATGAAGTGAACACATGAAAGATCTGGGTCAGGAGACAGGATTGTGAAATGTGAGCTATAGTGAAGTGAGAGCTCGTATAATATTTTCGCTTGGGCGACATACGAACTTTGTAACTTCTTTGGCGACAATAGTCGGTAAATATCTGAAGAAGACCTTGTAAGCCGAAAACGTTAACATAATAAAAGTAATACTGTATAATAAAAGCAAACTAGTGTTTTTCATTTATTGCATCTAGGGCTGTTTATGGCCTGGATGAAAACAGAAATGTAATCGTCGAAGACAATAGATTAAACTTAAAGTAATCGTTATAGAATTATATTTCCTTAAATGAGTTATGAAGACTACTAGCTTAATTATTCCTGCAAGGCTGCAACCGTTGTAACCTAAGTTGCTCGTCAGCAAGAATACGATGTCAGATCCATAATCAGGTTCACGGATACGATCTGAAATAAAATATTAACAATTACATATATTTTTCAGTGTGATCTCCATAGAGTTTCGGCAAAACATGTTCCTGTAACAACACTGATAACTGATTACGCATCAGTAATGCTAACATAATCGTGCATTTCAATAAACCTTACAGTGTCATCCTGTCTGCGTAATGAGTAGCTTGACCCAGAAGAGAATATAACGACGGATAGTGTAATTGATCCGGATTAACGAAACAGGTATGGGAGAGTAGAATAAATGGTAATAAGAAAAAAAAATGGCTCTGAGCACTACGGGACTGAACTTCGGAGGTCATCAGTCCCCTAGAACTTAGAACTACTTAAACCTAACCAACCTAAGGACATCACACACATCCATGGCCGAGGCAGGATTCGAACCTGCGACCGTAGCGGTCGCGCGGTTCCAGACTGTAGCGCCTAGAACCGCTCGGCCACACTGGTCGGCCAAATGGAAAGAAGAGTTTAAACTTAGAGTGCCTCCGTTCCAGGTACTTAGTTTCATATCTCATTTAGGAAATAATTTCGTGATTCCTCCTTTGACAATGGGGGCTACAGGTTCAAACACAGTTTTAACGTCAGTCTTTCCTCTCTCAAGTCTATTCATTTTCAAAGGATATTCTGCTTTTGGAACATGTGAGTCCTTATGTAGCGACTTATTACAAGTATTTACTGGACGTCAAAAGAGATTAGTATCCAGCTTTCCCTTTTTACGATTGAGTAGACTAAACGTTTTTCTTGAACTTTTTGTTATGAATTCAACGTGGAGGCTACCTATCAGTCATCAGAGGCCGAAGAATTTCTGAGATGACGAAGAATTTTTGGAAGACTGATGAGAGAAATTTCAGCAACTGGTCACTACCAAACTTTAAAATTCAATTTCTTTTCCTGTGCCTTTCGCATTCACCAGAGTGACATAATGGTAGATTGAACGTAGCAAAGCCAACTGACTGCTATCGCTTTCCCGCGTCTTCTGGTATTTCTTTGTTGGTGAATTATAGTGGGTATAATCATTGATAGGTGTGTGATTACGCGAGTGTAGCTTGTGCTTCTAGTCTGCCACCACATGTAGCCTACTTCGCTCTCTTTATAACAAGAGTATTAACAAAATTAAATAAGGACAAAAAACTTGTGGCATAACGATGACACACGACAAAATGGGTCGATTTTACTATTTGAACACTATCATTATAGATTTGGGAGCGCTGTAGGAAGGAATATACAATCGTTCAAGAAAAAATATAAAACTAATTTCAAAACTAACTTATGACCGGTTGATGTAATTTCTCTAATTCCAATGTTATATATTACAGTCTTTGTGTTTGAACAATCGAAAACACCCAGGAAGCCACTTTTAATATTACATTACTGCAATTTGCGGGAACGGCAGAAAGCGTAAAGCAAGGTAACAGGCTCTGGGAATTCCTCGATTTGCAACTAATAAAACAGAGGAGACAGTAGATCTATTGAGATGGTGACCACTTTGGTGTGGGCCTGGAGGTGCTCCATCGTTTGGAAAAAAGGTCACAACTAACGCGACTATAAGTCTTGCGATAGGATCTCGAATCACAGCCTGACAAGTCACCCGACCTGGACTGGAGACAAACAAATTCCAGTCAAGTGTCAATTTTCGTGGTATTTTTATGATTCCAAAAATTACGTTTTCGTAGATCTTCAGGACTTGAGGCAAACTGAATACCACAACAGCACAATTGACTGATAAGTGAAATTTTGTTTGTCAGAAGCACTACACCATCAAACTGACGTTCTCAAATAAGTGATCCTAGATCAGCATACATTTTCACGACTACCTGCTGCTGAATTATTCATGTATTGCCTCAGTAAGTGAATAGAAGGATGCACATTCGTCTGTGGCGGTACAGTTGAATAAGCTGGCTGCTGTAAGATTTGAACTGATGGTTTATAACAAGTACTTTGCTATTCTTTCAAAATGCTGTTTATGCGTAGATGCTTTAACTATCTTGAATACCTATGACACTATTTCTTAGAAGGAAATCGGTACCACTAGCGCAGTTTATCTTACCGTAACATTCTCAAAAACTGCATATGCAACTTTAGATCATTCACATATATGCGGATGTTCATACATAATCCACTACATCATCTTTTACAGCCAACCTAATTTGTAAAGAAAACATTTACATTATCGTGGTATTCGCTCCATTTCCCAATTATTTGTGCACTTTCTTGTATCAAACAATTAAATACAAAAAATCATCCTAATGTAATATAAATGAATATTATTGACGGTTTAGTCACTGACATGGAAGCTCTGTTGCTTTTTAATTGATGATGTTTCGCACCTTCGGGTCTCGAAGTGGAATTTGTAACGCATCTAAGTTTAGCTGCTGAAGAAATTTAGCGCAATACGAAAGAATCTTAGTTTTAGCGTCTATTTTAAGTAGATTATGCTATACTATCGGTGACCAAGAATGTACTGAACAGCCAGCCCGACACTAAATCAACTGTAAATTCAATTTTCGCCTGAATATTGCGGCAATCTTGTTATTTTATGTTAAATGATTCCAGCTAGTGAGTAATCATGAGTTAAATGATCTCAGAACTAGTCTCAGAACTAATTAGTTATATTAAAAAACAAGCGTAACTGATTGCGAAGTCCCTGAAATATAAGTATTTTACGTACTTTGAACTGATACACTATCTGCAAAAGGACACAATGAATCGACTCTATTTGAAACTCTATACGCACGTGCCTTATTAGAAGACCGCAACGTATTATGACGCAACAAACAAGAATGAATGGTCATATCACATTCTATAAATTTAGGCACTAATTTTAAGTATTTCTGTTAGTTTCATCGCGTACATGGTTTCAACAACGGTAGATATCCGGGTGTGCATCCATCCTTCATCTGTTGGCATTCGTAGACTTTACATTCATCCTTGATCCTATTAATATTTAAGAGACGAAACTATAGTCAAAATTTTTAATATTTAAAATTTTACCTTAATATTTCCGGTATCAAGAACGAATTCTTAATTGCACATTGGGAAGCTCGAGGTCGTATCTACCTAAATGTAGACACTTAGGTTGCATTTTATACCACTGGCTCATTAAAATTACTTTTTACACACAAACTTGCATAGAAGCGTAAGCTAAATAGAAATGACACGGCCCTTAAAACCTGAGGCTATAGATTTAGAAGCGTTGCCACCTTATCTTTAGCAAAACCAAACAGTAAGCGACTCTCCGAGCTGATGCAATATTGCTTCGCCACCTGTAATACTGTAAACCTGCGCGTCATTCCAAACCAAGGCTGTACGCTCAAATTTCTGTTTCACTGGATGTTGGATTCCTCCAACTGCGAATTGGCCGGATGCGATGCTTACCAAGGAAGTATCATCACGCTTATATAATATGGCTTGAAATGGCTTCAGAGTTCCTAAGCCAGAGTGATGAGACTATGTACAAAACAATGCTGCAAGTTATACATTGCCAATCGTGTTTCTAGGGGTACAACGTTTTTTATGTTCAGTTGTAACGAAAATAATGTTTTATTTGACCACTGTTAGGAACCAGTCATAGTGATTCCTGTGATACTAGACACTCTGAATTGACAGTTCAATCATTTCTTTACAAAGAATTCCAACTGCTGCTGCTGCTGCTGCTAAATAGAGTTTGAAGTTGGGGTTGGGTTGTTTGGGGGAGGAGACCAAACAGCGAGGTCATCGGTCTCATCGGATTCGGGAAGGACGGGCAGGGAAATCGGCCGTGCCCTTTCAAAGGAACCATTCCAGCATTTACCTGAAGCGATTTAGGGAAATCACGGAAAACCTAAATCAGGATGGGCGGATGCGGGATTGAACCGATGCCTCCCGAATGCGAGTCCAGTGCGAATTCCAACATTCCACTTTATAATGATATAGGTACACTGTTGCCACATTGATAAAAATGCTTGCCAGTGTACGAGAAGAAACTACAGTTAACGCCCGAAGACACGAAGAAATAATTTCATGATAACAGCAATTAGATTGTGATGTCCAACAAAATATGAGAAGAAGTTTATTCCACCTTTTTAATGCTAAAACGAGGTATATTGAGACTGTACGGAATATTCGAGCGAAATGGGGCAGTGTTTACATTCGAGAGAGCCGGGCTTCAAATCTCTTTCCAGCCATCCAGAGTTAGTTTTTCCATGATCGTTTAAAGTGGATAGCGAGATGGTTCCTTGCAGCCCATTTCCTTTGCTATCTGTGCCTGTGCTCCGTTATTAATGACCTCGCAATCGAAGTGATGCTGAATCCTAATTCTTCTTCTACAGAGTACCTAGATCAAACCAGAAGAACTAGAACAAGGGTGGGCTCTGCAGTTGTTTCGTTCTCCGGTCTGTCCGCAATGTGATTACTATTTTCAGCCATAGTCTGTTATAATTACGAGGGGGGAGGGAGGGAAGGTGGGAAAAAACCGGAAATAAAAGTTGGTATTCTATCTTCGGCTCTTCATGAAGTATTTTTGTGACACTCATCGTGAACTTGGTCTCCGACAATGCTTATTATTTGTGAGAACGACCAAGTTCTTTGAACCGATCCATAACTGATTGGTTGAATGTCATTAAAGATCAGAACCAGAAAGGACGTACCACTTAGCGTGCTTTTTTATTTTATTTTTTTTCAGGGGATCGATGAAGTTAAATACAGCAGAGCTCAGGTTTGTTGACTTCTAGAAATGTTTGACACAATATGAGTGTTGTTCGTTCATTTGAAACCCGTATCAAGTCACACGCATGGCAGAGTTCTAGAAGAACTTACGATTCAGCACTGATTTGTTTAGTTACCCCTCGAGCGTTACACAAATCATCAAAGGCCTTAATAGGAAACAATATAGATACAGTTTTTGCCGTTAAACATGCATAATGATGGGCGTACATCTTCTTTCTATTTATTAGTTCTCCTCCTCTTCTTTCTTTCTAGTTAATCTGCATTCTTGTATTCCCATTTTTTCTCCACCAAGGATGATGTCTTAGTTGTTCTCTGTTTCAAGGATATCCAGCATTCTTTTTGCTCTCTACTTGTTAAGCATTTGATAGAGGTCAAAAACTCACAAACGTTTCATACAGCCACGAATTACTCTCCTTTGCAGTTTCATAGTTCATTGGCATGATGAAATTTGACATTTCAGAAGAGTATGTGGAACTTATATACACTATTGAAGTGAATCGAGAATTAACCACGGCGTTCGGCTTGCAGTGAGATAAAATGAAAGATGTACTGCAGTCAGAATGAAGCAGACTGTACAGTGATTGGTTCAAATGGTTCAAATGGCTCTGAGCACTATGCGACTTAACTTCTGAGGTCATCAGTCGTCTAGAACTTAGAACTAATTAATACAATGATTGGTCACTTGCTTTATCTACACTGCCTGACAAAGTCAAGCAGTGGAGGAAATGAAATGAAACTTCAAGAGTTGAGAGGGTGTGGGATGTTATTTCGGTGAGTACAAAATAGAGTCAAATTTACAAATAATTTACCAGTATTAGCGCACTTACCCCTCTGGCATGGATGCAAGCACTGATTCGGTTGGGAAGGGTGTCAAAGAGCCCTTTTATCCTCTTCTGAGGCAAGATGACCAACAACTGTTGTAACTGGTCCTCGATATCCGGGATGCGGGCACTGGGACAGAATTGACGTCCGAGCTGACCCCACACAAATTCTATGGGGGAAGGATGTGGCCAGGGCGGTATCTCAGCATCACGCGGCCAGTTCATAGAAGCACGTGCCACGAGTGGACGAGCACTGCTATTTTGAAAAGTGGCACCCCGGTATTGTTGCATGAGAGAAACACATGAAGACCCAAGATGTCGGTGATATGCCGTTGTCATACGAAACTTCCAACCAATTTGTTGGTTTGCAGTTTAATTTAAAAGTTGTGCTGTAGGGTCCATAAATGAAAGTGTTCAATACATTTAGGCATTTTAGAGATATTCTCACTTTTACTAATGACAGATGTGACCCATATGACCAGATATGGTTTTTTCACAAATGCTTGTATTTCATACTAGTCTGATGTCTTTTGGCATACCAATAAGATTTTGTGCTTGAAAATGGCCTAAGGCCTAAGCCTGCATCATATAACAATAAAATAAAAATTATTCAGTCAAATGGCGGCAGCATCATTCAAAAAATTTACCATGACTGTGGCTACAGCCAATATAAAAATTATCAACTCTCAACAAATGTTTCTCTTCGAATATTGGTCTTAACAGATCCTGAAAGAGAAGCAAGTTCTCTGTCCAAGAGTACTTACTTTAATTTCGTCATTTTATTATCTTAGTTATGATTCCTTACGTAGAGGCCCTTCACCACACTATTGCACAAAAAGTTGCTGAGACGTTACAGCACGGATCCCGCAAACATTTGTTACAGCCTATTGGATGCATACAGTGGAGTGTAGTAACATTATTCCATAGAAAAGATTGCGGCTGTAAATAACATTCGTTAACTAATAAAGTAAAAACCAGCAAACGCTCACTCAAAATTATGGTTCTTTTAAAACTCTTACTAGGTTAGTGAGCCTAACGTGTTTAATGCTTATGAACATTACAAACGTAACAATAACAAGTATAATGTAAAACTCCTCTTTCTGAACATTGCACGAGCAGCTGAAGAAGCATCGTGTGGGCAGGCGTAATAAGTTTGGATAGATAAAAAGCTACAGATTTTTAGTTGCAAGAGACCGTTATTTCTCCAAAGATATCTACGTACGGGGTTGCATTTCTATCACAACTGCTAGAAGATCACAGCCGAACCAGAGCTCTTATTTTACGGTTCAATACGGTAAGATTCGCTACCATGGCTAATTCAGTTCCTGGATTTGTCTGTTCTTAATGAACCACATTCAAGCAGAGCCGTTCCAACCTAGTTCTCTCCCATTTTTCTGAAAAAAGTTGTGCATTCGCAGCCATAATGTTGATCTTCTGTAGTATTGCAAGCGAAATCACTTTTTGGCTTCCATAGATTGCTGGCAATAGTCGTAGGTCGATTATAAGCACCGATGTCTCGCACATAACCTTGTTTCATTCTTGTGAAACTGCTGTATTCTATTGTGATGGTAATAAGGTGTAAGCATTCAGAACACATCTCTCCTCTCGACAACTGTTCTAATACCTCCCCCCCCCCCCTCGCCCCACCGTCCACACAGACACAGGCAACATGTAGCTGTGTGAAGTATGGATGAACTAATTTACCATCTGAAGATAAGAGCATTTGGTCTTCACAAAAAAGGAAAGCTTTGCAGCCTTATTTTTTCCAGTACGTAAGCTGATGCTGAACACAGTGTTACGCAGTCTGTTATTAACAGAGACAACTTTGGTGGAGGGCGCACACATGGACGATGTGAGGCTGTGCGCTAGAGGTCAATAACCGGTCAACTTGTGAGCGGTGAAAGCTGCTGAAGCTGGAAGAAAGAGCGCCGGCGCGACAACCCGAGGCACAGTGCCCTGGGAAGGCCAACGCTGACAATATCCACATGTCCGATTGGCTCTAGAGTACCAAGTACTCGTTTTACGTCCTGTAGTCCGAGTCATAAGGATAGCAGTAGCTCTGGTAGGTTCACAAAGTAAATGAAAGGGGCCCTGGATCACTATGATCATTTCTATAAAGAACCTTCATAAGTAACTGGGAAGACTCTAATCAACACGTCCTTCGGACTCATCATAACTGCAAACGATTTATTCGTTTTTGTGCTGTATGCACTTGGCTAGATGAATACGTAGCACGTATGATCAAGGTGATTTGAATGTAACTACCCGTCATTAGAGAGGGAACTCAAGATCGGATTGGGGCAGGAAATCGGCCAAGTCATTACAGAGGAACCATCCTGGTAACTGCCTTAAGTGATTTAGAAGAATCACAGGAAACTTTAATGTAGATGCCAGAATGAGATTTTCACTCCGCAGCGGAGTGTGCGCTGATATGAAACTTCCTGGCAGATTGTGTGCCGGACCGAGACTCGAACTCGGCACCTTTGCCTTTCGCGGGCAAGTGCTCTACCATCTGAGCTGCCCAAGCACGACTCACGCCCCGTCCTCACAGCTATACTTCTGCCAGTTCCTCGTCTCCTACCTTCCAAACTTTACAGAAGCTCTCCTGCGAACCTTGCAGAACTAGCACTCCTGAAAGAAAGGATATTGCGGAGACATGGCTTAGCCACAGCCTGGGGGATGTTTCCAGAATGAGATTTTCACTCTGCAGCGGAATGTGCACTGATATGCTGTGAGGATGGGCATGAGTCGTGCTTGGGTAGCACAGTCGGTAGAGCACTTGCCCGCGAAAGGCAGAGGTCCCGAGTTCGAGTCTCGGTCCGGCACACAGTTTTAATCTGCCAGGAAGTTTCATATCAGCGCACACTCCGCTGCAGAGTGAAAATCTCGTTCTGGAGATGGTTCAGATGGCTCTGAGCACTATGGGACTTAACATCTATGGCCATCAGTCCCCTAGAACTTAGAACTACTTAAACCTAACTAACCTAAGGACATCACACAACACCCAGCCATCACGAGGCAGAGAAAATCCCTGACCCCGCCGGGAATCGAACCCGGGAACCCGGGCGTAGGAAGCGAGAACGCTACCGCACGACCACGAGCTGCGGGCCTCGTTCTGGAATTTGACCAATGCCACACAATGATGGTCGAAAAGGAAGGTCATTGACGTCGACCACAGAGAACAATGTTCAGGCAACCGAAGCAGAACTTATGGGGGGAAGGGCAGGGGTGGGGCAATTTTCCAGGGATGAGGACGTTCGCAACACAGCGGTTCTCGAACGGCTCCATGACCAAAGAGCGGATTTGTATCGTCGACGAATTGAACAAGTGCTAGAACGTTCCGACCGTTGTTGACAGAGATTTGGTGACTATGCTGTATAATAGTGTCATGTGTCTGCGTTCTATAAGTATAGTGCAGTAATCGGTAAAAGTTACTTGGCCTGCCGTAGCAATTAATTAGTTTTTGAAGTCCCCTCGTAAAAGTTCACTGAACTACCGAAAAATATGAACCACAAAAACAGTCTGTTTCGTCTTATGCACTGTTCCGCTCACGAGCAGAACGACGTTGATGAAGGTCTCAGGTAAATTTGAGGGCTGTACTATTGAGTGGTTCTGGTAGAATGTTCTACCGATGAACTTCTCTATAGTGAAGATATAAATTAATGAAGTTTGTAAATGTAAACTGAATAGTTATTTTACGTGATTGACAATTTAATTTTCTACATAATGGAACTACACTCTTCTACTACAGTCTGTTATTATATTACGTTCTTATACTGAAGTTAGGCTTTTGTGATGGTAGTTTCTTCCCCTTTTCGTTGCATCTTCTTGGTGCATTCTAATTTCTAAGAAACTGTTCTACATCTGTATCTACATTTATACTTTACGAGCTACCTTACTTGGTTGGAGGAGGATACTTCCACATCTTCCATGTTCCATTCGCGAATGGCGCGTGGAAAGAATGGTTATCGGTCAAAAATATTTATTAGCTCTGTCTCTGACTTTCAAAAGAGGTTCAAAAATGGTTCAAATGGCTCTGAGCACTATGGGACCTAGCTTCTGAGGTCATCAGTCCCCTAGAACCTAGAACTACTTAAACCTAACTAACCTAAGGACATCACACACATCCATGCTCGAGGCAGGATTCGAACCTGTGCCCGTAGCAGTCGCGCGGTTCTAGGCTGTAGCGCCGAGAACCGCTCGGTCACTCTAGCCGGCTTCAAAAGAGGAATGTGCCCTTAAGAGTGAGTGACTTTATAATTGTTGCATAATGAGGTGCATGTAATCTTAATTACATGTTATCTCGGGAACGACCTTCAGCTGTAGAGCGTGAGCTGAATATTCACACAACGTGCACAAACGATGTGTAACAGTAATATTTTAGCAAATGCACAGAAAATTAGAATGACACCACATCAAAAATTGCTCGCTATTCAGTATACGTCTCGAAACATCTATAGGTCGGAAACATTTTGTTTTCAATTGTTGGTACTTAAATTAATTCAATGTTTAAACTGTTTCCCACACAAACAATATTACAATGAAAAGAACGAGTGAAAATTTGTACTGAAATGAATGAAGCTTCTTCCCTTTCATAGAAATGAGTGCAGTGAGTTATTTCACTTGGAAACTTCTAAGTAAACACTATTCATTGCGTAAGAGAACAATCACTTTTTATTTTGTTACACAGTATACTTCAATAGAGCGAGAGCGTGGACTCTACCCGCACATATGGAGCTCTTGTTCAGGAATCCCGTGCTGAAGGTTTTCACTGTAAGAAAACACATTGCCATTTCATTAGGTAAAATTGTCCTTTATGTAAAAATGATTCTTCTACACGTCAATCGCCGTGTTATCGCAGCACAGACTGCTAGACTTCTATGAAGCTTTCCTTCTTCTTCATTGACTGAGGGTACCTTAGCAACGGTAATTGATATCTTGAAGAGAAACAAGCCTGATAAATGGTGAAAAAAGTAAAAAAGTATTTGCCGCATAACGTTGTGATCCGTCGTCTTCGTAACAAAAGCAGATTGTCAGGTTCTACAACGTTTGTTTGGAACATATATCATATTGCTGCAAAAGTACGAAGTTTTTACAGCAATTTGAAACTATCTGACAAAAAATAAAGGAGAAATAGTAAAGAAATAAAAAGTAAAGGGTGACATTTGAAGGAAACAAAGAATACCCTACACAAATTAAAATACTTCACAGCAAAAAAACTTAAAGTAAGTGATGTTGTACATTAATTCGAAGAATTTATAAATTAAAGGAACAGTATAAAACTTGGAGAAACAGAAAATACTTCCGCTATGTTTAGACGCCGCTGGTTAAGTAACCGACTCAGAAAGAAAATTGTCTCTTGACATAGTTTAACCATAATTTTGGCAAGAGTCGAGTCTTTAGTATCTATGCACGTCAGTGCTATCTACTGTGTCTACGATACATGTGCTGCTATAAGACTATGCTACTTACTACTCTATGGCTAACATACTTTTGAGATTACAAGATCTAATACATTACGGTTGACATAACGGTACAATTAGACTGAGAGATTAAAAGCTATAGGAAGCTCTGATTGCGATGTAGGTAGTGTGTCTTTCCTTTGCGAGCACTCACAACACGAGGTGATCGAGTGATATTGATCAACGCATATTTCAGAGGTATCCACAACTGTTCTTTGGTAGCTGGCGATGGTTTCATTGGGAGTACACGCGAGTCGACAGCATCTCATAAAGGGAGCCAAGTAATGGTCGTGAATTCACTGGAGTGTTCATCAAGCCACCTGCGTGCAACCAAAGAGCGGTTATATGCCTCATTGTCCTATCGAAATACGGCATCTTCGTCAGCTTATTATATTGACGGAAAGGGATGCACATGGTTTGCAAGGATGTCCACACAACGTGCACGTGCAGTTGGTCACGGCATTCGCACAAGAGGGCTTAGCTGCGACCATCTTCCCAAGCCTTCGTCTTAAAAATCCATCTTCAGCTGAGAACTGGTTATCGTAATCAAAGCCAAACTGTTAGAACAAAAAGTTCAGCCGAAAAGTAACAGGCGCTACAGTCTGGAGCCAAACGGCCGCTACGATCGCTGGTTCGAATCCTGCCTCGGGCATGGATGTGTGTGATGTCCTTAGGTTAGTTAGGCTTACTTAGTTCTAAGTTCTAGGCGACTGATGACCTCAGAAGTTAAGTCGCATAGTGCTCAGAGCCATTTCAACCATTTGAAAAGTAACACACTCCCTCTGCAGTTCTGAAATAGTAAATAATTGGACAAAGAAACATTGTAGATACAAGCAGTTGTCCTTCACCACCTATTTTATTCCTCTGTTGTTTCAGGTAAGCTACCGTGGCTGGTCAACGTGACACGTGCAGTGATCGGATGCCTCTACATATCCGCAGATGACTCAGCAACATCGATTCACAGTAACCTGTTTCAGTCCACGGAGACAACACAAAGAATTCAGATAATACGTTTAAATGGCTTGAGTGTCTTCGGCAGCTTCCAGCAGCAACTACTTTCAGGCAAATCTTCAACGGTCATAAAGGCGAAAACGTCTCAGTCGTTGATGAACTCCTGCAAAATAACCGGATCTGCTCTAGAAGATATATCTTTAGAGGCTTTAGCGTTTCAGACGAACAGTGTGTTCAGAGTTACACGCTGGGGCATCACGATAACGAAAGCCTGCATAATGTACACTTGACTCTTACGAACACTGACCGACCGGGATGGACATTTCGGACTTGTCCCCAGCTAACTTCTGTTTGTTTGGTTGGTTGAAAACTTATGTACTTGGAAAACAGTTTCAATATGACAATGAACTCATTACATGCCTTAAAAAGTGATAAATGACCAGCCTCAAGAGTTTTACAATGGCGCGCTCGGGTTATGGAAACAAAGATGCCTGCAGTGCAGTGCATCGTGCGTTTCTGTTCGACTGACCTTTGTATTTTTGAAACACCCTTATGAGATGAAACATAATATACACTGATCAGCCAGAACATAATGAGCCGGTATGTACACCGTTGGCACGGATAACAGCGGCGACGGGTCGTGGTACGGAAGCAGTTAGGCCTGGTAGGTAGCTGGAGGAAGTTGGCACAATATCTCAATATCTACACATACGTATCTCCTAATTTCCGTAAATTCCGGGGAGGGTAGGCGATGAGCTCTGACGCCACATTCAGTCACATCCTAGAGGCGTTCGATTGGGATCAGATCTAGTGAGTTGGGGGGGGGGGGGGGGGCACCACATCAATTGGAACTTGCCACTGTGATCCTCGAACCACTCCATCACATCCCGGACCTTATAACAAGGCGCATTATCTTGTTGAAAAATGCTACTGCTGTCGGGAAACATGATCGCCATGAAGGGGTGTACGTGGTCTGCAAGTGTACGATACTCCTTGGCCGTCATGGTGCCTTGTACGAGCACCACTGGACACATGGATGCCCACGTGAATATTACCCAGAGCATAATGGAGCCGCCGCCAGCTTGTCTCCGTCGCGCAGGAGCTATTCACCTGGAAGACGACAGATTCGCGCCCTCCCATTGGTTGATGAAAATGGTATCGGGATTTATCAGACAATGCAACGTTCTGCAACTGCGCCAGCGTCCTGTGCCGATGGTCACGTGCCAATTAAGTCGTAGTTGCCGATGTCGTGATGTTAACTTTGGCACATGCATGGCTCGTGGGCTGCGCAGGCCCGTCGTTTGTAGTGTTCAGCACACTGTGTATTCAGAAACAGTTGTACTCTGCCCAGCATTAAAATCTTTTGTTAGTTCGCCACAGTTCGCCGCCTGTCCTGTTTTACCAGTCTGCCCAGCCTACGACGTCCGACATCTATAATGAATAGTGGCCGCCCAACCCCTAGACGTCTGGACATGGTTTCATTTTGGTTTCGCCACGTGTTGAAGACACTCAAAAAAGTACTCCTCGAACACCCGAGAAGTCGTGCAGCTTCCGAAATGCTCGTGCCGAGCCTCCAGGCTGTTACGACCTACCCTTGGTCAAACTCAAATAGACCGCGCTCCTTCCCCATTCTACACGGACAACACGTTCGTTGATATTATATGCACCGTACTTGTGTCTGACTAGCAGTCATTCGTCGCCAGCTGACGCTACTATCTCCTGGATGGGTTTATATCGATAGTAGGTCGGTGGTCATAATGTTGTGGTCGATCAGTGTCACTAAAACAGATAACTTACGAGCTGCATTGAGATCTGTGATTGATAAATATTATTTAAGGGAACTTCTGTTGTCTAGCACGAATCTCGTTCTTATTTACTTTCTGTATGTGCTTCCGTGTAAAAATGTTACCGTTATTCTTCTGTGCGTACGAACACAAATTTTCGTCGCAACATCTGTCGTTCCACAAAAAGTTCGCAGCACTGTGTTTCACATTGGATTGATACTCGTAAACTGAGAAAGTCTTTGTAAGCAGAATACAGGAATGAAGGGAAAATAATCAATGACGTCCAGAAAGATAGCGGCAGCGAGTTAACTTAGCTGCGAATGAATGAACGAAGGACGCACCAGTAGTGATTTTGAAACCAAAGGAAATATGAACGAGAATGGGCACCTTCCTCCAATCCTTTTCACTTGGTCCCGACAATCTAACTTTATAAAATAAACTGTGGCAAAACGTCTCAGAAGTTTGTAATAACATTATATTTACAAATACTCTTCCCATAAACGAAGGAAGACAAGGTTACATGTTGACTGGTGTACAGTGGCAGTAAATAACAGTTGTTGAATATTCAGTATGACGTATTCTGAATGGACTTGGGGAGTAACAAGACTCCTGTATGTTTCATATCAGACCGATAGTACACTGGACTCAGAGATACACGGACACCAACGTTTCATAAAATGGACTCACTTGGAAACAATAGTGAGAATGAATCTGAACGCGATATATCTGTCGAATAGCGTATCACCTATAAGTGATTAAGATTCCGAAGAGATGCAATAGCTCTAACAGTGCTCTTTCTGGAGAGACTTTTAAAGTCGGTGATGCGAGTATATCAGTCACAAAAAAATTCTTTTGGCGGAGTGGCAATGCGAAAGCAAGTACCGATATGTGTTACCAGCGTAAACTGCAGCAATATCAGCATACTACTGAGCTCCAGAAGTAGCCCCCCGGAAATAAGTTTGTCAAACCACAATATTTCGCTCGTACATCCACATACACGCTGCAAGTAACATGAAGTTGTGTGGTGTGGATGTTTCTGGTTGTGCACCTCCGTTTTTCAGGTTTTGCATCTCCACAACATTCGGTTACTAAGCGAACCGTGACGGAAGGCCTCGCTCTTCTTTGGAGATTTTTCTGCACCTTTTCTATAATACACGCTTACCAGACTAACGAGCAATATTCAAACATCGGTCGTGAGAGTATTCTGTAAGCTCTGAGCACTATGGGACTTAACATCTGTGGTCATTAGTCCCCTAGAACTTAGAACTACTTAAACCTAACTAACCTAAGGACATCACACACATCCATGCCCGAGGCAGGATTCGAACCTGCGACCGTAGCAGTCGCGCGGTTCCGGACTGAGCGCCTAGAACCGCTAGACCACCGCGGCCGGCTATTCTGTAAGCCACTTCTGTGGTGATACATTATATTTCTTATCTTCCATCCAATCTCAGCTTCACATCTGTATTCCTTACAACTAGTTTTAGACCACCATTAGATCTTAGAGCGCTCCGTACGTTTACTACCAGATATTTTAATGCTGTTACTATTTCTAGTAATTTATCCCCAATAGTGCAACAGAACAATAACCGACCTTTTCTCTTATTTATGCTCATTACGCTATATTTATTTACGTTCCGTGGTAATGGGAGGCCCCAGCACTAATCGTCGATCTTCTGCAGATCTTCCACCACCTTTCCTGTAGACAACAGCATCATCCACGAACAGCCCCGCGGAGATTCCCACGTTATCCATTAAGTCATGTATACAGGGTTGTCAGAAACAGTCTGAGAAGCTTGTAAGCGTGTTGCAGGGTAGGTTGTGCTGAGAAATAGTTGTTAAGAAAAAATTTGATACGTTGGGCCGTTTTGGCGTTAATTAGTATTGAAGTTAGTCAGTCAGACTGCTGCGGGCCCAAATTCAAGCAGCCCGTCGGATACAGTTAGTGTCAATTCTCATAGAGCAGATGATAGAGCATCACACTGCGCGGCCTTTGGTTCGGGTTCGACCCTTACTACCGTCCCATGACCGATTTTCAAATGGTTCAAATGGCTCTGAGCACTATGGGACTTAACTTCTGAGGTCATCAGTCCCCTAGAACTTAGAACTACTTAAACCTAACTAACCTAAGGATATCACACACATCCATGCCTGAGGCAGGATTCGAACCTGCGACCGTAGCGGTCACGCGCTTCCAGACTGTAGCGCCTAGAACCGCTCGGCCACCCCGGCGGCACCGATTTTCATATCGCTCTCTTGTTCACTTTTAGGAAACCAAACGAAGGCAACGTTTGACTACACAGTCTCTGGCGGGCCGCTTGAATTTGAGTGCAACGTCCTGATTGGCTAACTTCAATGCTAATTAACCCGGAAACGAATTTTTTCCGAACAGTTATTTCTCACCACAGTCTGTCCTGCAGCACTCTTACAAGCTTTTCAGACTGTTTCTAACCACCCTGTGTACGTTGAGTCAAATGCATACCGCTGCGACAGAGAACCAATGGATAGAAGAGGGCCGGATCGTGTGGCCGAGCGGTTCTAGGCGCTTCAGTCTGGAACCGCACGACCGCTACGGTCGCAAGTTCGAATCCTGCCTCGGGCATGGATGTGTGTGATGTCTTTAGGTTAGTTAGGTTTAAGTAGTCCTAAGTTCTAGGGGACTGATGACCTCAGATGTTAAGTCCCATAGTGCTCAGAGCAGTTTTGATAGAAGAGGACTGTCAGCAGCGGGTAGTGGTTCGCACAGTGTGGTCACAGCACTGTGTGACTACCATAATGTTCAGTTTGGTTCACAGTGTTGGCACAACGATGACGTTAGTGTGCCGCCATGAGTGTAGGCCTGTTTACATCGACGGTTTTTTTTTCCACTTCATTGGCTACCGAGCCCTAACCATTCAGCCATCTTCAATATTGGAATGTCAGTTACGACGATACGAACGCAAGGATAACACAACACCCAGTGCCCGAGTGGAGAAACTTCCGTCCTTGCCGAGAATCTAAACCGGGCCCTTGACTTAGCAAACCAACGCGCTGACCTCGCAGTTACCGAGGCGCACGATGTCGAAGGTTCGGTGTGGACGCGAGCCATTCTATCAGCCACCAAACGACAAACGCCTCAGATGCCAATGTACACGCTGGTCTGTTGGAAGTTTCGCTTTAAACTGTTCTACAGAGACGTGTTAGATGATGCCGCAGCTTGGTAGCGGTGTACCAGACAAACATCAAGTGTGAGGGTTTGGAGAGCCATTGGATATAAAATGCCAGTCAACTGCTACGAGTTGAGGCAATTGGTTCAGCCACCTATACATCACAGGTATTGTATGTGTCGCAATGCTGCCCTCCTTCGTGTAATTGTACACAATATGTTCCAGCAGGAGAATTAAGTGGAAGGCTGTTACAAGGCCTACGATCAGCATAGCTTTCGTGGCTTACACGTTCTCTCATCAGACATGTCTGGGGTATTGTTGGTGGGCACTTGTTCGTATCGCAAAGACAGATCACGTTTTTTGGGCTCCCATACAAACCACATGGATGGAGATGTCCCAGCAATATATTCAGGGTCTCCTTGGCACCATGCCACGAGAGTTAGAGGCTCTGATTGCAAAATACTGAATTCTCAAACTCAGAGACGATGGACAGTTCCGTAATCCTAATAACTTTGTGTTCAGTCGTGTACTTAATTTCAGTCACATGGTTTTACAATTTTCACAAATCGCAGTCACATCTCTCTTGTACATTATAGATTTATGTTATATATTCACATACACGCGTATGGGCATTTCCACATATTAAAACCCACATACAGGCTGGCAGCAAGTCCCTTGATTCGCCAGCGACGCTACTCGGAGACCATGTCTGGCATATAATCGTAAATCCTTTCTGCTGTGGTGTCAGAGGCAACCACAGCGAACAGCAGCAGCAGATTACGGTGCTTTATCAGCGGCAATTCGCGCAGCCTCTTTGCACAAACGACAAGCTTATCAGTTTGCGAAAGGATGTTTTCAGGGCACTCATCTGCTACACTTTATCTATTCTCGCGCTGTCTATGGCCTTTGTATGAAGTACCAGCGTCCATATCTACAATTATTCCCTTTTAAGGTAAGCTTAGATAACCTGTGATGAGCAGTGTGGTTAAAAATGAATTACACTAGCAAATGAATAGTGGGGAGTAGCCTTGACGTGTAAGTGGAATAGAACTTGGAGTGCAGGAAACAACTCACGAAACCTAGATCTAGAGTTACGTCGACGGACGAATTCTTCTCGTCTGAAATTCTTATTTGACGGAGACAAGATTTTTACATGATTATTTTGTGTTTTATACGTGGTTGCTCATGGGCAGAAATTTCCCAGGCCGTTGCAGCAGCCCCTGCTATGAAAACAATGGAACCCTCCTGAGAGACGACTAGATGTATTCATCTCATAAAGGAAATAAAATCAATACTGGTGTCCGTTTTTCTCTTTTCTCAACTTTTTCCCCCTTGTCATCCTCTTTTCTTCCTCGTTTCTCCTTACTTTATTCTTTAATTCTTGCTCTATTTTTTTTCTTTGGGCTTTTTTTGCTCCTTCTCTTCTTCCCATTTTCTCCCTTTATTCAGATCTTTTCCTTCCTCCACCTCTTCCTTATTTATTTCTTCTTCTATCGATCTCTTCTTCTTTTCTCCTTTTTTCTTGATTTTTTCCTTCCCCTTTTAGTTGTCTTTTCTTCCTCCTTACGTCCTCCATTGTGCCTCTTTTCTTCCTCTTTGCTTCGTCCTCTATCACAATTCTGTTTCTCTTCTTTATTTTTCCCGTCTTCAGTACGATATTAGAACAGATATCTTACTCAGTGCGTAGCAGTGGTCTCGGTTAAAGAGAAGTGGCTTCTTCAGCAGGAGCGAGGCAAGAAAAGAAATCAAGTTAGATGAATCAGTATTATAATAATTATCCTCACAGGAACGAGACTTGCCCCGCTACTATTCTGCCATTATCTTCATGTCTGTATGAGATTAAAATTATGACTCTTTTTGTTTAATCTTCCATCCCCTCCAGAGAAGGAAAAAAACTACTTATAAGGTAATACTAAAACTGTTCCTTGGTGCTAATCTGGCATTTAGAGTTACCGTAAGTTTGCTTTTTATTGAGGCAGTATTCGATCTTATGAATTTACCAAAGCCCCACAAGGGACAGTAGATGCACAGGCAAAATTATGTTAATTGGAATATAGATATTTAATTTCTGTGGCTCAGTGTCTTTTATTAAAGAATGCACAGTCCCGTAGAAAAAAAATATTTAAACAGTTTGCTCTTACATTTAGAATTGAACTGCAGCCGGCCGGATTGGCCTAGCGGTTCTAGGCGCTACAATCTGGAACAGCGCGACCGCTACGGTCGCAGGTTCGAATCCTGCCTCGGGCATGGATGTGTGTGATGTCCTTAGGTTAGTTAGGTTTAAGTAGTTCTAAGTTCTAGGGGACTGATGACCTCAGAAGTTAAGTCCCATAGTGCTCAGAGCCATTTGAACCATTTGAATTGAACTGCTGCCCTTTCTGCCATATAATACTACGAGAAACCTTGTGGCTCTGGTTGCACGACTCTCCAAGTAAAGTATATCTGAATACTATTTTCTGAGGAAATCACGGTTGATTGTGTTAATGAGAGGCACAGACGACGATAAAATTACTTCCCATATTTTGTAATCACTGGGATAAGAAACAGTCAATAGAATTTGCTAGAAATCAGTTCCAAATAATGTCTTCTTAGGCTATCAAAAGAGACAAGGTGTCGTTCTGCAGCAACGTTTCGGCAAGTTTCCTACTTGTCATCTTCAGGCGAAGTGTCAGATTCATGGGCCTCACTCTCATCTAATACTTTCCCCTCTTTGGGGAAGTGTATAGGGGACTTTGTAGCCTTTCGGCTTATACTCCACTTGTTTACTTGTGTGTGTGATTATTTCTATGATTTTTGGGTGTTTGTGTAATGTGATGAATGTTCTGTGTGTCTGGTACTTGCCTGAGGTTGGCGTGATGAATGATATTATGGGGGAGGGAGGAGGATTAGAGATTGGATATAGGGACTTTCTCTTCGACTTAATCGTCAAAGATCGTCATTGGGCGTTTGTGCTTGTCGCGGGACATGTCATACCGACCTGGGGAGTGGATGAGGTCGTTTCCTGATCTGGAAGAGCTTTCGTAGATAGCCCTTGCCAGATCTTGGAAACGCTCTTTCAGGAGTGGGATTTCAGCTGCGGCGTGCAGATCTTCGGTGGGGAATGCCAGGGGTAGATGCAACGCTCTCCTGAGGGCGTGGTTCTGCAGCCTCTGGAGCTTGTCCAGGTGCTGCTTCGCCATGCATCCTCAGACAGGGCATGCATACTCCATTACTGGCCATATAACGGCCTGATAAACATTCACTCCTACAAAGCAGGGAAGGGAGCTGGTAGTGTTGAGGACTGGGTAAAGATTGGACATTCTGGCACAGACCTTCCTGTGGACTTCTTCTTTGTGGGGTGACGAGAGTCCAAGGTTACACCAAGATACGTAGCGGTTCTGCGCCAGTGGAGGTGGGTTCCGTTTAGGTGATGGTGGAGGGGGGGGGGGGGGGCGCTGACGAGGTCCGCCCGCGCCTTCCGAGCCTTCGGGTGATCAGCTTAGCCTGCGTCTTTTCATAGTTGATGGTGATGCGCCAGCGACGGACCCAAGTTTCTGTGTCATCTAAAACTCTTTGTAGCCTACAGATGACCAGGTCATTGTTCACATTACGTGTGTAGAAGGCTATGTCATCTGCATATTGTGCGGTGTGCACCAGTCGGGCCGTTGGTATGTCCGCAGTGTACAGACTGTACAAAACGGGCCCCAGCACGAATACGCCTTTTGGTGGAGGTGGCGGTTTCTACTTTGACAGACAAAGTTCTATCCGTGAGATAGCTTTTGACCTGCTTAACTTTGCTCCCGGGGAATCCTTGTGCGTACAACGTGTAGAGTAGCCCTCTATGCCATACTGAGTCGAAGGCTTTGGCTACGTCTAGTAGCACTATCCCGGCGTAGCCTCTATGGTTGAAGCCCTCTGTGGCTGCTTCAACCACTCACATGATCTGTTGTGGGGCAGAGTGGTTCTTCCGGAATCCGAATTGGAAATCCGGCATAAGTTGCTCTCTGGTAGTATGTTCCTGTATGGGTATTAGTAGGAGATGCTCATAGATCTTGGTGAGAGTTAGCAAGAGGCTATCGGCCTGTAGTGATGCGGGAATAGAGGATCTTTCCCTGGTTTGTGTATCGTGATCCCTTCCGCGTGTTTCTAGCACGCTGGGAAGTCGCGGGAACGAGTAATCTCGTTGAAGACGTTCACGAGGTGTGTGATCGCCGAGGGTGGGAGGTTTTGAACTAACCGATTGGTGACACTGTCGTGTGCTGGCGCCTTTTTTGTGGGGAGAGACCTAATTACTTTTGCCACGTCTTCGGGGGCGAAAAGTAGGGGTTCATCTTCTGAGTCCTTCACAGCATTGAGGAAGACAGCCAGTTGACGACAGACTACCTCTTCATGTTCCTCATCCTGGGGTTCTGTCGCTTGAAACTGCTTCTCGAAGAAGTCGGCGAGGGTGTTGACTTTTAGCATGGCTGTAGGCCAGACCCCGCTCGGCGAGTAATGGCGGCATCCTAGCGCGTCTTTTTGTGAATTGTTTTGTTGCTAGTAAATGAAAAGCGCCAGTTTGCTTTTGTTCTACAATATTACTTTTATTGTTAACCGGTTGTAGGCTTACCAGGCCATCTTCAGACATTTACTGAGTATTATCACCAAAGAAGTTACAATGTTTGCAAACAACATTGGAAGAGCAGTAAAACGTCTAGACTGAAGTAGAAACATATAGTAAGTAACATCTTCGACAGTGTGGTGGTAATGCAATGAAAAAGTAAAATTTGAACAGTACATAAATAACAATGGAGTAGACAGGAAAACCTTTAACACAAAATAGGAATAACATGCCTACATAACAGTTTCTATTAATAAACAAAACTAATAAAATAAAGTAAAATGAGTACTAGACAAGGCTACATCAGGAGGTATGAAACATGGAAATTGATACACAAACCAATTAAAAGAAGAGACAGTTATCAATGTAACTACAGAATACATAAGGAACTTAAGCAATATCAATAAGGTAAACGGAAATAAATAAATGCAGTAAAATGGAGGCGTTTGAGGGAACCTACAGTGAAGCTTGCCATAGTGTGTGACCTTCTACTTTGGGAGCTGTGAGGCGGTTTTGCCATTACTGGTTTCTGTACTCATTGAGCGCTACCTTCAGATCTCTCTGTGGACGATGGAGCAGTATCTTGGTGGCCTGATTTATAGTGATCTTCCACTCTGTTGTCACTCTGTTCTTCTGTCGTATTTGAGCTAGCAAATGTTCCGGGATCTGTATTTGCGGGGGCGGCCCGTCCTTCTGTGGAGGGGTGGCCTCTTCTGCTGCCTGAAGAATGGTGCCTGTTAGGTCTTGTAGCGCTTGTTCTACAGTTTCGGCAGTAGGGGGCGGAGCGCGAGCGATATCCGAGGTGGCAGTTTCTCGGTATCGCTCCCAGTCTGTGCGTTTGTGGGACGACTGGTACCACGGGAGTGCTACCCATTCTCCCACATCGACCTCGAGAATGACAGGGTTTTTGGTGGGAGAACATTCTGTTGAAGGGGTGTCGTGGATGGTGGTGGAGTAGAATCGCGGACGGTGGTGGGTGGGTGGGGAATCCTGGCGTGTTGGTGGGTGCTGGCGTCGGCGTCCTCGTGCTACCTTTCTGTTACACCTGTTGCGTTCGCCGCTTCCACATCTTAGTGCTCTTGACGTATTCTTGCTAGTGCTACATGTCATGCAGAGCTCAGTTGGAAACCGATAGCCCCGGTGACAAGATGATCATAGACCCGTATATCCACTGCGTCTTTGATGATCGACTCACAGAACCCATTCGTCCGGCTCAACACCTCTGTCTGTTCAAAATCAACCATATGACCTTCGTTGAGGCTGTGCTATGCTACTGCATATTTGTCCGTTTGGTCAAGGTGAACGCTTCTCGCATGTTCTGAGAGGCGCTGTGAAATACACTGTTGCGTCTGGCAGATACATTGCTTACCACATGCGCAACTGATGCTGTGGACGCCAGGTGTCCATAGTCCAAGTTTGTCTTTCACTGAGCCAAGCATATTTTTCAGTTTAGTCGATGAGCCGAAAATGGTTTTAATATTGTTCTTCCTGGAAATCTTTGCCGTAGGCCGCCCAGCATGCAGATAAACGCCAGACGTCTTCTTCTGGAATGTCTTCTTTCTTCTCCTTGCTCGCTGGAGAGCGAGTTCTTTCTGTGTCCTAATAGTCGTTCTTGCGAAAGATTTTCCTCAGACTCTGTCACTGGCACTCGTTGGGTAGACTCTCCCGAAAAGACTTCATCATCGAAATTCACCGAAAAATCCTGCATTCCCAAACAGTTCCAAATATTTTATAAAAAAAATTACTAACTTAACCCGCTGAGTATCACTGAGACTGTTTCCTGCTCCAAAAAATTGTTAATTAAATGAATCACTAACTTTTTCAATATCATCGAGACTAATATCGTGACTCATCTTCGAAAGTGTATTCGGGCAAGTTTCTGCTTACGGGAAAGAGGAAACGAATCAACCCAGAAACAAAAACCTTAAAGTTTCGGGTAATCGGAAATTTCAGTTCTTTGACTGCTATTTTGGCTACGTATCTTGCGTCCGTCTTCGAAGTGAACCAAGAGACGCAGAGATGTTCTAATTTTTTCAGAATGTAGGTTACCGCATAGCAACATCTGCAACCCGGAGTTTATCTCTGACAGCATAGTCCAAGACCGTCCGTGATTTAACGTTGGTACGTGTCTGATCACCTGTTTCTGTCAGCGGAAAAACACTTCAAATGATTTATCGCTCCGCATGCCTTCAAACTCTCGATAAATGCAGCCTGGACTTGGGAAAAAATATAACAATGAGCAGCGTGTCCTTGTCACCATGTTTTTGCGGACAGGCAAAGATATAATTTATCATTAATGAAAGTTATGTTATTCGGTAATATACGTTCGGAGCACGAATTGCTCAAGGTCACACTGGTAGGAAGATGAAGTAGCCCAGTTGCTAAACGACCAGGCTGGTCGTTCAACTCATCCAGGAAAGTTTCCTTGCCTCAGTTCATGATAAAAAGAAAACCGTAAGGGGTAGGACCAACACACATTAGTCGAAATATTTCTAAGCTCATAGATGTCTCCTAAAGAGTTAATCAGTCACATTTGAATACAAGAAATCTGTTAACTAAGAGTTTGGAATTTCAGTTTACCTCAACCAAAACGATATTTGAAAGATGGTCAAAAAGGCAGACGGTTAATATTTTCCATATATAGAGTATCCCTGGAGGAATGGGCAGTATTCGGGGACATGACAGGAACGATCATTCGAACCAAAAACATCTAGTAAACATGGACTCTAAAAGGCATACCTTAAGAACAATGAGCACTTCTTCGTCTTCGATACTGTGAAACAAATGTCTTCTACTACAAGCTGTTTGCTTTTCATACTTTGGGAAGAGGTAGTACGGACCAAAACAAGAAAATTATATTCTACTAAACATTGGCATTAAAATACACAGTAGTGAAGATGAACAAGTCCTCAGGGCTCTTAAGGTTTGCACGTTATAGCCTATGTTTAGTAGTCACTTTTTTTTTCTTTTTGTGCCGTACTACCACCTCTCGAAATATGAAAAGGAAATAGCTTGCAGCAGAATAGATTTTTTCACAGTGTCGAAGATGAAGTGCTCGCAGCTCTTAAAGTATGCATTTAGAGCCCATGTTTACTAGACTTTTTTGCTTTGAATGATCGTTCCTGTCCTATCCCTGAATCCTGACCGTTCCTCCCGGAATATCCTGTATATTTTGACGAGGATCTGACTGGTATTCGTGAGATGTTGAGAGCGATGATCCTGGGTTTGCTGCCTGGGCTCTACCGAGACACCCCGAAATTTCTTTTCTGAGTTAAATATCATGTATCACAAGAAGATGCTTTACAATGTTATAACGCAAATCTTAGACATCACGGAAGGATGCTTTATGGTCTTACAATACAAACGCTTTTGTTTCACATGCGCCGGGCCTGCAATACCAGGTTGAAGAATTACCCGTACGCTTGACATCTGGAATGTTTCTTTGAAGTGAAACTGTGACGTAAGCCCTCAGACTCATGTGATCTTTCTTACAATTTCTGTGTGTATGTTAGTTGAATTATGAATGCTGAACCTCAATTTAATTTCATTTATCTCTGTTTGCTGTTTTCTGCTATGTACTATTTACACAAGAGGTTCAGTTCAAAAAGTGGATAAGATTAGCGTAGCGTTTATTTGTTTATTTGCATCTTACTTTTCAGTTACTAACAGGACACAACTCGCGGTGTTTGAGATTATCCGCAAAAATATGCGAAACCCTATAGTCTAGTTTCTGTTTTCTGCAGTTACTACGAATAAGTTTCGAAAAAATGTCTTGAACTTATGTATAATTAGGTTTTTCTTAAACGCATTTTATAATGAACAATGAACCTCTGTTACCTAGGGTTTTTGTATTTTCTTATTCGTACCAACCACTTTCGATGGTTTACTCCTTAAAGAGATATTATTTTTTTATTCCTAGTCTATAACCCGTAAGCCACTTCATAGTGTGTGGTAACGGGTACCGTTATCATTTATCCCTTGCATCTCCCATTTGTGAACGATGCGCGAAGAACAACTGACACTAAGCGAGAGTGGAATGGAAATGAAGTCGCATGCTTCTTGACAGAGCGTAGGGGAACGATGCGGGAGACCCGCACCGCCGTACTAGGCAAGGTCCTAGTGGAGGTGGTTTGCCGTTGCCTTGCTCCGACTGTAATGGCGATGAATGATGATGATGAAGACGACACAACGGCACCCAGTCATCTCGAGGCAGGAGAAAATCCCTGACCCCGCCGGGGATCGAACCCGGGACCACGTGCTCGGGAAGCGAGAACGCTACCGCGAAACCACGAGCTGCGGACGTAAGCGAGAGTATGAACTCGAAATTCACTGATCTTTATTGTCACAATAATTTTGCGATATATATGTGGGAGGACGTAATATGTTGCCTGATCAAATGGTTCAAATGGCTCTAAGCACTATGGGACTTAACATCTGAGGTCATCAGTTCCCTAGACTTAGAATGACTTAATCCTAACTAACCTAAAGACATCACACACATCCACGCCCGAGGCAGGATTCGAATCTGCGACCGTAGCAGCAGCGCGGTTCCAGACTGAAGCGCCTAGAACCGCTCGGCCACAACGGCCAGCTTGCCTGATATTACTGGAACGTGCACTCTCAGAATTTTAATAGCAAATCTCTCCATGATGCAAGCTGCCGTTATTGCATCGTTTGCCATTCGAGATGGAAAAGCTTGTTATACGTACAGCTTACGGAACGTGCTGCTCTCCTTCGAATCATCAGCTTTTCCTGTGCGTATCCTAGTTGCATTAGGACCGTACGAACTTTCCCTCGCCGATTTGAGTCATATTGGCAGCGTGTGTAGGGCAAGACCGGGACTTTCTTTGTTTTCAATTTATTGGTTTTCGGGACGTGCCAATGCAACCATCTCAAAAGTGGGATGTCAATTATGTCGATGCGAACGTAAGGACAACACAACACCCACTTTCTAAGCGGGGAAAATCTCTGACCCAGTCGGGAATCAAACCCAGGCCCCTTCTCCTAACAATCGTTGCTCTGACCGCACAGCTACCGAGGCGGACAACTAGGACTGCACCATATGTGAACAGGAAGACGTAACTCTCAATCGTTTCCGAGAAAATAGAGTTTGAAAATTTTAAGTCTGCTTATATACTTTAAATAGTTGCTAGTATTCACGGGGTCCTCAGCCGAGCGTGTAAGCGCTTAGTGTCTTAATCGTGGGGTCACTGAATCTAATCTTCTTCCTTCCCACATAATCCTAACAACAGATTTATTATGACAGTTCAAATTATGAAAATATTCGTTTATTATTTTCATCATCTTATCTATGTTACTGTATCTTCATTCTTGACAAGTATAATTTGTAACCTATGGATCGCTTCACGAATGAGTATCATATTGATTGGAGAAACATGGAAAACAGTAATTATTGCTAAAAACAGCACATGTAATGAACGCCGAATTTTTTTCAATGTGTCTATTGCAAAACAGACATTCACAAACGGTCTTCAGTCATCACACAGTTTCGTGGCGTATTACCCATGTCTTGCGTTAGAATTACGCGGCAATGGAAAAAGAGTACCGTAAGTGAGATTCGATCCACAAACCTGGCGCTTATGAAACTAAAGTCGTCGGCACACAGAATGTGCTTTCGAACGTGAACGTTGAGCGTGCCGAGCTCAATGTGCTTCTGGACTCAGAAACGATGCGACATGTGCAAACGGTACGTGTTCTCAACGTGGTACACGCGATCGTAGCGCGCTCCGGTCGCAGTTGTCGGCTATATCTGACTCCCACAGCACACTGTTTACGAGATGGATATGTGAAAAATTCCTATGTTAGCTTTATTAAAACGTGCTCCCTTGTCCATTTCATCATTCTCATTTTCGAGTAAAATTCTGAGGTCATTCTTACTTGATCACTGTTCTTATTCACCAGCACAATCGTTAAAACGTGAAATACTAAACGTTAAAACAAGAAAGTACAAAATATGTTACTGCAAGTTGTGCAAGCTGTCTGTATATACAGCCACTCAAACAAATTGACTCCGCAGAAACAACGCATTTGTATTTACATAGCATAGATTATTGCAGAATATACCTTTACTAATTTAATAAGAAAATACGAGAGCCTATAGAAAACGTGAAGGCTATAAGAAAATTGGTGGCTCCAGGCAGACGCGAAGCTGTAACATATCAACCAATATATTGCAGTGCTGCAAATCTTCTCATTGCGTTCGACTATAAGTGTTATACAACCATACATTGCATCTTACCATCTCCTGAAAGCATTAATCGTTGGTATGTTATTAACTGACATTTAACTATGATAAATTGCACTAACAACATAGCATTTATTATTGATCCTCAGTGCGTCATTGCCTTGAAACAGCATACTTTTGTAATACGCAAGTTACAATAATTCTGTAACCATCAATATGACGTTTCTTGTCATTTTACTACAACAAATCATACAATTAACAACGGATTTTGGGGAGATCTCAATTTTCTGATGCTTAGAAACGGCATGTGTACCTACAGGCTTCAACGCAAAACAAATATGACGTCTGGAGAGTCTGTACTGTAGACAAATGGCGTTCATGTGACGTAGGTGGCGTTCTTCCATCTCATTACTCAACGTTCACACGCACGCGTTCAGAATATCCGTCGTGCTAGATATTGTTTTGCACGTTCGGAAAGATTCCCCAACATGGTTTTTCCAAGCTATGACGGCGGAAACTCGGGACGCTAAACGCTCAACGTTCGTATGCACGGTCCGTGTGCCGACGGCTTATCGCTTACTGGCGCGGCTACGTAATCGTTTTAGTACCATTAACCATACAAAGTAGGGAAGCACACCTAAAATTTTCAAACTCGATATTCTGGAATACGGTTGAGAGCTGTGTCTTCCTGTTTACATATGTCGACGTCCTTGTCGTGCCCCACACATCCTGTCAATATGAAACAAATCTGGGGCGGGGAGTTCGTACGGTCTTTTTGTTACTGTCTCAGGTTGATGAAAAATATTCAAAAATCGGTGTAATTAGGGTTTTATAGGCTACGCCCTTCACAGGTGCAGCGCCTCCGCTGGGTTCGTGACTGTATCGGTTGGACCCTAGACGACTTGAAAACTGTGGCTTGTTCAGATCAGTCTCGATTTCAGTTGGTAAGACCTGGTGGCAGGGTTCGAGTGTAGCTGAGACCTCACGAAGCCGTGGTACTGTGCAAGCTGATGGTGGCTTTGGCTTTGGCTGTTCTGGTCCAACTGAATCGATCATTGACTGGAAATGGTTATGTTCGGCTACTTGGAGACCATTTGCAGCCATTCATGGACATCATGTTCCCAAACAACGATGAATTTTTTATGTTTGACACTGCGTCTTTTACCGGGCGACAGTTGTTCGCGACTGGTTTTGAGAACATTCTGGACCACACGAGAGAATGATTTGGCCACCCAGGTCGCCCGACATGAATCCCATCTAACGTTTATGGCACATAATCGAAAGGAGAGTTCGTGCACAAAGTCCTGCATCGGCAACACTTTCGCAATTATGGACGGCCATAGAGGCAGCGTGGCTCAGTATTTCTGTAGAAGATTCCGAACGACTTGTGGAGTCCATGCCACGTCGACTTGCTGTGCTACGCCGGGCAAAAGCAGATCCGACACGATATTAGGAGGTATCCCAAGACATTTGTCACCTCAGTCTAGACTATAACGACTGTTTGACAATTACTGTTACAGGCTTGTAGGAGTTGTAGAGAGGAGACCGTAGATAAATTTTTTGACAGGGGACCCGGACAAGTTTGAAGATAGGATCACTTTCAAATCCCCCTTCACGATTCACACAAAAACTGAGAAGGTGACACCGTCGACAGTCCCTGTTGTAATTGTGATTTATTATAATATTTGATTTCACATGCCAGTTTCGTTTCAACAGCTGCGTGAAATTGATACGCTCACTACTAGGAGGGTTGGCTGTTGTGTTCAGCGGGCGCGCCGCACTCCCGATTTTGAAGAGGACGTCCTTCGTCACGTAGAAGAGACCCGACGACGAGAATTTGGAACACTGCCCACGACATAGGTTCCCGTATAGCACGCAGGTCAGAGCTCATCGTCTCTTCTGTGTTTGTACCGTGAAGGGTGAGATTTGAAAGTGATCTGATCTTCACAGTTATTTTACATCCAGACTGTATATTTCTAGACGTGGGTTTCCCTTCAAAACAGTATCTACTGAGTCCCCTCTACAACCCCTAGAAGCCAGAAGTAGGAACTGTGAAGCATTCTGCTGGATATCTTCTGTAGTGTATGATGATTGTGCTAAAATTTTTCGCTTGTCAGTATTTTTGTTTGTTTGTTTTTAGACGTGCTTTCATTTCTGGTAATTCTGAACGAACACATTCAAAGAAAAGACTTGTCTCGTAGCTAATAGGCGCTTGGCCAATTAACGAGCGTTTTGTAGCAGTATAGGCTAAGTGTTAAAGCCGCAGTGGCCACTTGGAGGGCATCTCGGAAGCTCAATGGGAACCAGTGCATGGCTTCATCGCCTCTGACGACAATTAACGTCTAGACGGCGTTCTATAATTAAAGCGAACACTGTGGTCTTCCCGGCTGCGCTGGTCGCCATGCGGACGTAATGCAGCTGTGCCGCCCTAATCTCACAGCGCGACAGAAACAAGACGAACGTAACAGGGCTAGCTCTTTGGATGGATAGCTACTACACTCACTTTTCCACGCGACCAATTCAACCACTACTGTAATGGTGCACGAAGGAACCTTGAGATTCTCTTGTTAGGCTAGTCTCCGTTAACCGTGTTATGCTTTCAACACAATATTAAAGTACAGTGTTTCTATAATTCCAGGACCGTAGGTTCCGAGCGAGGCACTAAGGCAGCGGCAAGACAACCAACGGGTAATTTTTAAGATGATGGTTCAAATGCCCTTCCGGCCATCCAGATTTAGGTAGTCCGTGATTTTACTAAATCGATTAAGGTCATTAGAAAGGATAGGGTGGATTTCCTCCCACATCCTTCAAAAATCAGCTTGTGCTCCGTCTCTAATGACCTCGTACTCGATTGAATGTTAAACCCGCGTCTTCTTCAGAACCATAGGTAAATAATGAAGTGTGGAAGAATTGGATCAAAGTGTTGATGAATGGAAAAAGTAATATTACGAGCTTACGTCTAGTCGTTGACGAGATCGTTAGAGACAGATCCCAAGCAGGGAATAGGCCTTGTCTTTTTCAAAGGAATCATCTCAAAATTTGCCTTGCGTATTTTAGGGAAATCATGGAAAACCTAAATCTGCATTTGAACATCCGTCCTGCCGGTTGCGAATTCTTCGTCTCAACCACTGCCGCATTTGCTCGGTTTCATTATACAGGTATCGTGCACAGATGATAATGTGATTTCTTCTTCTGAAACATGTTGAGAAGTTTATTTTACGAAAGCCGCTAGCAGGCAGTACTTGCAACAGACCAGTGTCTGTGCCCGTGTTTGCATAAAATATGAGTAATGGCATTCGTCTTCTAGCAAAACACAGTTACATGGTTGTGTTTGGGCACATCCAAATTTCACATTGTAATTTAGTAGACGATGAACGCTATTAATCATTCTTTGAAAGTTTCACCTTATACTAAAAGTGTCTTACATCTGGACAAGTGAAGCAGTTCCGATACAAATACAGAGACGGACCTGCACCACTTGATTACTGACAGAGACACTGTTAGGGTGCACATCGAGAATGACCCGTGTGAGAAAAACTAACACCTCTATAAGTTCTGTATGCATACAATAAAAAAGACGTGTTTGCATATTGACGTGGTTCACTCTGAAATTCCTCAGATACATCCGAAGAAGAGCTCACAAATCAAGGGATTTGAGAGAAATCACGACTTCTCTGTCCTTAGGGTTTTTTCCTAATTTAATGAGATGTTATGCATGTGTGAGAACCAGTGGAATTGTTATTGCGCTTCTGATAAATCAAACTGAATTCTTCATCACTGAGGAATCCAGTTTCGAGTGTATATAATACGCTGATTATAACATTGGTATCTGTGAGAGGCATTAGTAACATCAAGGTTTAAGTGTTTGCCTCTAGAAGAAGATTGTCCTTCTTAATTACCCGTGCAATCTGGCATGGTTAAAATTCTTATTTCTGAGGGAATTTTTCACGTCTTCGTTTATGATTTGTGAGACATCACCTGCTGCTGCTTTTAGTGCAAGCTTTTCGGCCGTATCTTAAAAAAATATTATTTGAGCAGTTCAACGTTTAATCTGAGCCATGTGTAATTCCTGGCGGCACCTCACATCCCTGCGAGGTGAAAGTAGATTAACGGCAAACTAAAAATTTCCCTGACCCGACAAGGATTCGATCTCGCTAACTCTCGACTTCCATGAACGCGTTTTGCCACTTTTTCTTTTTTGTGATTTTTTTGCGAACAAATTTAACACTGCACAAACACTTCACAATAACAGAAAACAACATCAACTTAAGAATTTTTGTGCACATTGTAAGACACGCACACTTGTCTTAAGTATGGAAAATGGTTGGAGCAGTCTTTTTAATTTTTTTCCAACTCGCGGTCTGTAAACGAGGTTCCTTTGTAGCATCTGTTTGTATCGTTTCCTTTCGGCTGTGGCACTGAGATTGACAGATATCTCATAGAGCTTTAGTCTCATTAGTCTAATACCTTACTGTGCGCCGGCCGGAGTGGCCGAGCGGTTCTAGGCGCTTCAGTCTGGAACCGCGCGACAGCTACGGTCGCAGGTTCGAATCCTGCCTCGGACATGGATGTGTGTGATGTCCTTAGGTTAGTTAGGTTTAAGTAGTTCTAAGGTCGACCACATGTGAATTCAGCAACTCACATGTTACCATTTGAGGATGAAGGAGCGGAGTGCTTATACATGGTTATCAGCTTCGAGTGAATATGCGTTAGCAATAAATTGTCCAAAATAAAAAAAAAAATTAATGGTAGCCTGGCATTCCAGGTTAACTGCCATTTTCCATAAAACAAAATGACAATAAATAATATTTTTTTGATTCTGTGGAAAACTGTTGAAACTTGTTACAATAAACTTTAACTGAAATTTTCCTTTCTTCTTGTCGTTTTCTGTTAGTCTCTTCTAGTCTTTTTCTGTTAGTCTCTTGTTTATTACGCAATTGTAAATTTTCAGAAGTTAGCGAACTTTGCCTTGTTTTTTTGGTTTTCGTTAAATTGTGGTGCTGTGCTGTCATATATTGACAGATGTTTTCCTTGCTTTTTTTCTTTCTGCCAGTATGTAGTTTGTTGTCTGTCCTTTAATCGAGCTTATAGCATTGCATTTTATTCTTGCGTCTAGATCTTTCGTTACTGAAGGAATCTGCAGAACCGGGCACAATGTCCCGTACGGTGGTTAAAGAAGACTTATCCAGGTACAAGATGTAATTTTTTACAGTGTTCACTGATGGAATACTGTAGTTCCTTTCCAATGAGCTCGTAGTATTAACTAAAAGTCCTGTGAGGGAGTATGTAGACATGACCACAGAGTTAATATCCTGAGGAGCTTAAGCACAGTTCGCAAGCTACCAGCCCTATCCTAACAACTTTATGGTTCCTTCTAGTTTGACATGAAATTAACCATTGGTTATTCCGCAATTATCCACACAATCAAGTGTTTTTATTAATTCAAACACTTTCTGGGAGGGAAGCCACAGCTCAGAGACGTTGTGAATTAACAATAAAAACACTTAATAACCATTCAAATTATCATAAAAATTATAACAATGAAAAAGTCAAGAATGATGAGGCGTTTCCAAAAGCCGCATAGCTGTATGAAGGTGTTTCGTTCGAAACTACCGGTTTAATTTCAGTATAGACGTATCTTCAGTTTATAATGATTGTATTTTCGTAGTGTAGATGGACAATTACGGAGTCCCAGCATTCAGGATGTTTTCATACAGCAGTCATGCTTTACACATTTTGACGAGCTTCTTTTGGTTGTACTCAATTTGATTATGGCAATCGACCAGCGTGGTTTGACTCTTAACGTGGAGAACTTCCCGAATGCTGAGGCTCCGTGATTGTCCAACTACATTATGAAAATGTAACTATTATAAACCTGAAGGTGCGTCTATACTGACGTGAAACCAGGTATTGCAAATAAAGAACTTTCCTACAGCTTTGCGGCTTTTGGAAACACCTCATCATTCTTGGCTTTTTAATTGTTATAATTTTTATGGTAATTTGAAGGGATGTTGAGTGTTTTTTATTGTTATTTTTATTGTTTTTGTTGAATCAAACAACACGTCTACTGTCCTCAAGTTCTGAACTAGCTATACAAGTGCTTCGAACACTTGTATTAACCGTAAATGTGCCGTTGTTTAGTTTTAATAATTTCTCTTTCCACAGCGGGTGCGTACCGCACCGCCAACTGATCCAGTTAAGAGTAGAAATTAGAATGCTACGCCACACATACTACCTAGTCGACAACTCAGGTTGTGCCTAGTGTGTAATGACCAGTCGTGCGTAGTTAAAATGTGTCGAAAGAAGTCAGACAACGCCTGTTTTCGTAATAATAAATCCTAACTCTGCATCGAATTGAGAAAGTAAGTTTCAAAATCTTGTTCACAAGTAGACATTAATTGTAATACGGCACTGAATCAAATGACATTTGCACCGGTGGAGACGTTTCTGTTCGTTTTGATCTGTATTGCAATAAGTCCTGCATATTAGGAATCGTTCTGTATCTGCAGACAAATACTATCTCACAGACACACATACACTGATGGATCACATCTGTTGGCGTTAATTACAAAAGCGAAGACCTGATATCTACAATGCAGTTTTTCAGATCTGTCCAGCTTCTCTTCGAAGCAAATCCGAATTTACGCTGTTCACCACAGACAATCAGTTACATTTCTTCTTTACTGGATCATAGCCAGAACTTGGTGAGGGATGTGTTTATGCAATAAAAGCAAACACAATTCACTCAGTAGCTGAAAATCAATTTGTCAAAAGTACTGCACTGGCCAAAGTGCTGAACGCCTATGTGGAAAATTCCCACTCTTTCATAACGTTACGCCTCAGTTCCTAATCTAGTGACCCACAAGAGGTCACACATCGTTCCTCGTAAGAATTACAACTGCCTGATATATTTCTTTTAGCGAATGTCTGATCATTAGGAGGAAAACTGCTCTCTCGTATCGAAAGATCGAGTAGTGTAGGCTGTCTAAATGTTTCGAATACTGAGCGTGTTCGCCTAAGGACATTCTGTTCAGACTAAAAACAAATTTTTATTAACTTGGTAGTACAATTAACAGTTTCCGAGTCAGCGCTTTGGCGCACAGACTTCCTGTGTCGTCGGGATAAGACTGAAAAAGAATGTGTTGTGAATCATATTCATCATGAAGTTCTCCAGTAGAATGAGTTGTGTTTTGTGATTGCCCGTCAGAAATTTATATTGTTATAGAAATAATTTCATATTAAAAAGAGTATCTGGATTCTCTCTTTCCATTACATCTCGAGAAAGCACAAACGGTTGCAGATGCCCTTATATCGTCACCCATCTTACTGTTTTCCCCAAATGTTGTAGTTAACGGAAGGTAAGTGATCTTATTCGTTTTAAAAACTGCCCCTTTTTTTAATCGAAGGTTGTAAGAACACGGGACTCTCCCATACCATTACTTTTACTGTCATTTGGTCATAAAACTCTACGTCATCTAAGTCCATGGAACAAAGTCGTCCTTCTAAATGGGCGATGACTGTGATAGCACTAAATTGGAAGAAGATGAAATAAAGGCCGAAATAACGACTTCTGTTTTCTAAAACTGCTTCGCCGAAGAAGATCACAACGTTGTTCCTGCGTTTGACAATCATACAAAGGTGTAAATGACAGATATAGAAATACATATGTGCTGAGTTGAAAAAAAGCTCGAATCCGTCGACAGAGGAAAGGCCACAGGATCTTTACATTCTATAGTGGGACAATGAACTTCGCCCCGTGACTGGAAAAAGCCACAAAGGATTTGCAAGAACGATACGCACAATTATAGACTTATCTCACTGGTGCCATTTTGTTACTGCTCTCGAGTATGATTACTGTTCTGAACATGAAACAACTGCTATGGAGGAATCAACGTGGTCACCACAATCACTGATCGTGTGAAACTCAGTTTACTCTATTCATGAGATTCATTAGGCTGAATACGTTTGGAATTCAGCTAACAACATATCGAATAATTTACTCTATTCCGGATAACCCGGAGCCGACGCCACTGTGCCTGTGTATAAGTAAAAATCTACGAGAGCACGATCTGTGCAGATTCCAGCTGCCAGTACTCGACTGAGCGTTCAGTTATAATCTGAATGCCATCGACCAACATTGGATGACAACACGTTACATTACGCTACTGTGCAAGACGTGTAACCTCATTTCGTTTTGTTCCAAAGATATTGAGTCTCAAAGGTAGAGTACATTTTTTTCATGCACCCCTTCTCCTTTTCCTAGTAAAAAATACATACAGGGGACAGGAATATCGAAAATATCACTTTCTCTTGTCGTTTCTCGGGCTGCAAGGTGCTCGATTCAAACTGGCAGATTCTATCACTCTCATCCCCTTGTACTGCCGCCCGAGTAAGCAATTCGGCTTTGACTAACACGCTATAATGGCGTCCAGCGTCCAACGCTTGACACTCAAAACCATCTGCGTAGAAATCATACCTGTATATCAGGTATTCTTCCTCAGCTTCGTACTCTATGCTTGTAGGAGCGTGAGTTCTTCGAACTATCACTTTGCAAGCAGTAGTTGGTAAATATTACAGGCACGTTTTAAGTACAATAATCATTATGCTGCAGGCATATGTCACCTGATCTCTTTGCTGGTTAGGGTGTTAGCGAAAGATCTGTCAGTCTCTTAGTCCATTTTTCGATTGGTAGCAGTGGTTTCGTTTTCAGCTATTATCTTACTTTTACTTGAATCAGTGCTTTGTGTCGGCTGACATGGATATCTCACTTCCACTAAGACCATAAAACGTTGTTTTTGCAATGTGTTTCACTCGCTTAGTGGTGGGAAACCAAAAAATTAGCCGCGTGGAGTGGCCGCGTGGTTTGAGGCGCCATGTCACGGATTGCCCGGCCACTCCCGCCAGAGGTTCGAGTCCTCCCTCGGGAATGGGTGTGTGTGTTGTCCTTAGCACAAGTTAGTTTAAGTAGTGTGTAAGTCTAGGGACCGATGACCTCAGCAGTTTGGTCCCTTAGGAATTCACACACAGTTGAACAAAAAATTACGTTTGCTTAATTTAAAGCAAATGTCAACGTCGTATGGGGTTGTTAACTGGGAAGTCTCACAGGGTGCGTTAAGACGCCCAGAGGAAAGGATGTTCTTCCTCCACGCACATTGGGCCCTTTTATTGCGGATGTGTTACTTGTGGAATGTACTTGAGTGGAAAGGATGCGTTTGTCATGTCTGTGTTTTATGATGATGATGACGATGATGATGATGAGTGAAGGGTGAAGGTTGAAACACGGTACCGACACGTAGCTTACTCCTCTCGAATAGCACCAAAGGTGGCCGCCGAGCTCAACGTCGCTATCCGATCACCTTCAACAGTGTCACATGCCCTCAGTTCATGAGACCCAGCTGAGACACTTGGAATTTAATCCAGAATATTGGCGTGAAATCTAGTGATTAGAAACCTTACGCCAACACTTGTTCTCCCCTTGTCGGCCCAGTACTGACAGTGAGAATATCATTAGGCACCGCGATTCG
The DNA here is from genome assembly GCF_023864345.2 of Schistocerca serialis cubense. NCBI lineage: Eukaryota > Metazoa > Arthropoda > Insecta > Orthoptera > Acrididae > Schistocerca > Schistocerca serialis. The sequence continues at coordinate 32,261,782 of NC_064640.1, forward strand.
AAGCGACTTACCTCCGAATCGTGCGGCAACGTGGAGTCAGGCAGGTTATGGTTAATTTATTCAATCATTTCTTAGGCCCATGAAGAGAACTGCTAGCACACGACTACTTCACGTAAGTTCTGAATCAACTACCGCAAAAGACGTTTAATTAAACTGAAATACGCAATGTGTAAGACGCAGTTGAGATTTAGACCAGTTTAAATAGAGTAATTTATTGGAAACAATCTTTGTTTGTTATAACAGACAGTAAATATAAAATTATTTTTCTTTGAGGTGCGGCGCATTGGGCTCAGCAGCAGATGATCTAAAGATAGCATTTCAGCATTAGCTGTTATCTCTCTTTTCATTCGACGGATTTCCGTTTGTTGGAACTATCGCTATATTTTTAATAACTTCAAGAGGATCAGTTTCAATTTCTCACACAGTTAATGCACGTTTAGCAGATCACATGTGCTAGGATTTGAGTGTGTTGTTATTTATGCAGTAAAATATAAAAAAATATATGACGCAGTCTTCATGGTTTACTTAAATAATTCTTGAGATTTATTCTTTTTTACCTCCCCACTCAAAGTAACAGGTTTGAACCTCTTGAGGAGGTCACTTTCATGAACTTTCAGTAATTTGAGTGATTAACGATAACGACTTAATGAGTCACACTACTTTGAACGTTATCGTTATTGCCGACGTACAGCGTATGAGCAGACTAGGTCAATACATGAATTGTTTATGTCGTGACATAAGAGATTTTACATTGTGTCTAAGAAATTATTGCGTTATTTAGTTGGTTTTAAGAGAAAATTCTTGGACCGAATACTTATGCGAAGTCATCGTCTTTGTTCGAAGGCTTCTGTTGTTGACCCGCCGATATTTGGCACTTAGGAGATGTCACCGATGAAGAGACGGTAACCTCTGAACCGTGGTACATATTCCCAGAAGATGATGAGTGTATTCGTTTCGATGATTTGGATTTTTCCCCTAAAAGTATTAATTTTTCTCGTAAAAAGGATACGCTAACGCTAATGGTGTCGGAGATATTCATTTTAGATCTCTGTTGTGATGAAGTGTTGCAGTAGGTCGTCACGTTGGATGGTAGGAAGCATAATGTTGAGAAAATGATGAATACCTATTTATATGCTGAACTCTTCTGCTGATTTGGCTCCTTAGAAAGAAAGCGTCATCTTATTGATAACAGTAATTATTTTGTGAACTTTTTAAGTGTGAAAGATATCGCAATCTGTGGCTATTTTGGTGGGCAGGAAGCATTTCGTTGAGAATGTCATGAATAGCATACACACCAAAAAAAGTTTTACATCACCTCGGTTCCGAGAGTTCTGGAATCTGTACAGAAAATTGGAATACAGATCAACATAAACACCTTTTCAGCCCTTTTTATTGCTCACGAAAACCACACATTGCGTATTTACCACAATAAACGAGACGTTTAGAGGTTGTGGTTCAGATTTCTGTACACATCGGTACATCTAATACCCAGTAGCACCACCTCTTCCATTGATGCATGCCTGTATTCGTCGTGGCATACTTCCCACAAGTTCATCAAGCCACTGTTGGTCCAGATTGTCCCACACCTCAACGGCGATTCGGCGTAAATCCCTCAGAGTGGCTGGTGGGTCACGTCGTCCATAAACAGCCCTTTTCAATCTATTCCAGACATGCTCGATAGGGTTCATGTCTGGAGAACATGGTAGCCAATGTAGTCGAGCGATGTCGTTATCCTGAAGGAAGTCATTCACAAGATGTGCAAGATGGGGGCGCAAATTGTCGTCCATGAAGGCGAATGCCTCTCCAATATACTGCCGATATGGTTGCACTATCGGTCGGAGGATGGCATTGTACAACCGTTACGACGTCTTCGATGACCGCGAGCGGCGTACGTCGGCCCCACATAATGCCAACAAAAAACAGCAGGGAACCTCCACGTTGCTGCACTCCCTGGACAATGTGTCTAAGGCGTTCAGCCTGACCGGGTTGCCTCCAAACACGACTCCGACGATTGTCTAGTTGAAGACATATGTGACACCCATTGGTGAAGAGAACCTGATGCCAATCCTGAGCGATCCATTCGGCATGTTGTTGGGCCCATCTGTCCCGCGCTGCAGGGTGTCGTGGTTGCAAAGATGGATCTTTCCATGGACGTCGGGAGTGAAGTTGCGCATCATGCAGCCTATTGCGCACAGTTTGTGTTGTAACACGATGTCCTGTGGCTGCACGAAAAGCATTATTCAACATGGTGGCGTTGCTGTCAGGGTTCCTCCGAGCCTTGATAATTTTTGACAATATTTAGTATGCCACTGGCAGAAGTAATACTTTTCTATAATTACTGACATTTTGTTCATCCACTTGTTTATATAGTGGTTACTATTTTTCATTGGTCTGGGATCGGTTCTGTTATCCAGATGTTCTCAAAAAAAAAAGCGAAAAAAGGGGGTCTTTTACAATCCACGCTTGAACCATTTCAATAAATCAGCTGTAATTGAATCTTCACTCCTTACTTTGTTGCTTTTGAGTGCTTTGATAGCTTCATGAATTACTAGCTCTGTTAGTGGGAAATATTCTTGAGGATATTCTGGCACTCCTCAAAACGGTAATTTCGCTTTCGGACGGAACAGTTTAATTGTATGTCAAAAATATTAGCTAATATTTCACAACCATCCTCGTTGTTTGATCCTAACTTATGATTTCTGTCTTTAAAACAAATTGTATATTATTATTACTTGTATTAATCCAGAGTCCAAACATACAGCTTTAAAATTGGCACTCTATCTTCGCCTAAATCACTCCTTCAGGCAGGAAATGTTGCAACATAATACTAACTTAAACGTCTTTCGTAAATATATTTTATAATGGTATTTTGTGTTTCTAGAAGCTGTATTTATAGTAGACGAGTGAAACAGCTAAGTATTCACCTCTGAAGACAAATAATGAGATTCCATGCACCTCGTATCACTAATGTGCCATCGATACCCTCGTATATAGCAGAGGCATCAGCTATCCACAAAACTATCGTGTTCACATGAAACTATGTCACACCGTCCTATAAGAATATAGCGACAGTATTGCCTGTGAGGAACGCTTTTATACGAAGCTTTATGTTTGACAGAGGAGGTAAGCTGATATTTGCTGTGAATATGCCGACTGGGATGCAAGCGCAGATCTGCACCTTTCTGCAATCAGTCGCCTTAATCGTTTAGACCATTGGAATGCGCCGTGAGGCCTTTGTTACTGATAATTCCCTCCTATTACTGCCGAATACTTCAAACAGAAATTTTCGCACGGAGTATGTAGCAATAGCACCACTGACAGAACTGATTTGAAGGAGGACCATGGCATTGCCAGCCATAGTGATATCCCACAACAGATTTCAATTAGCTAACATGAAATTAACGGTATCAGTGGGTCTGAAATATATGAATTCTGGCTTTAAATGAAATGATATCCGCGGAATTTTTCCTGTAGTTCCAACTTGCAGTTTAGTTAATATGTTATGAGAAGTAAAAATTGGAGTCAGACGGTGTTTCGAGCTCGGAGTCAGTGACCTTCTGCGTTAACTAATCCTTATATTTTAAAATGCTTCCTTTATTCCATTATACATTCACTTTTTCCCTCGCTGAAGATTGCTTCTTGGCTTGGGTCCTCCTCCATTACGTTTCATCTGTAAATCAGGAAGTAAGGAAAAACTTTTTTAATACTAAGATATGAAGTATAAAGAAAAGTTATTCTGCCACTAAAATAAGAGTTTTACTCCTTTTTGCTGGTTTCGAATGAAAATAAATTATTTTACACCTTTTTGCTGATATTTTAGCGAGTTCTCCTTTCGCAATATTCCAAATCTAGCACAGGATAAAGTTCAGGAAATGCAGTAGTTTAGTAATTATAACTGTGTTCCAACAATCACCTGAAATTATTATTATTTGCACTTAGTTCCATGTCTATTAAACGGAGACGACATCTCAAACATTCATTTAGGTTTCGCTTGAGCTTGTCGTCATGAAAAAAGTTTTTGGACACGTTTCCAAATCTGCATTTGCTCTTTACATACAAATCTAGGTTCTGCTATGCCTGTGAATTGAAAAATTTGGTATAAATTATAACGGCTTCATTTTATTTCATTTAACCGTTCACCTTTGGTGTTCACGTTTGTTATTATTTCATACAATGTTGCACCCATCCGGAATTACGAAATTTAATTACAGGTACTTTTCCACATTGCCTCAAATTCCTCCTGCTCTAGGACCGACCCACACATTCAATGGCACTTTTTCGTTCCTCCCATTTTTTCATAACAAATAGTCAGATGGTCTGCCTTCGGGAACAGTACCACCAGACGAACAGATAAAAGTGGGGGAGACATCGTGGCTTCCCCTCCCGAAAGCATAGAATTAAATTGTGATACTGTTCCGTGCCATTGTATAGAAAAGATGTCATCCCCACTTCTTTCATTTTAATGAATATATGTCAACGGATCCTTTTTTATTTTGCAAAAATCCGTCAGATACGTCATTTTCTCTGCTCGAGTTTCTTGAAAATATTCATCTGTTAAGGCATTATTTTCTACCCAATACGCTACTTGGAGAAATTTATCTCGTATTTCTTCTCGAAGTATTAACAACATTGAAGAACGTCCTGCCGGCAGCTATAGAACTATTATCATCCAATATGGAGGAGATTGTGTAGACTTCGATACTTGTGTGGATTTCTCTCTATGGATTTCTCTCTATGTAGAGATATGACCAGCATGGTGCACAAGAGACCAATACACATTCCACAAGATTAATTGTCGCAGTTAATTGTGAAACTCGTCCTGTACAAACTTCAGTTCAATCGTTGAAGTGCAGCTATAGTCACGAATGGATTTTCGTCGAGGGACCAAATTTTAGTAATATTTGCAAGTCCGTGTCTGTCTTTCTTGCAGCTTCTACAAGGTAACGACGCCACATTTCTCTCTATTCTGTGGTTTTTTATCACCTTAAATTGATCAGATTCGAGGTTTTGATGAAACGTGTCGTCTTTGCGCGTTAACTGACGAATTTAACACAAACAGATTTTGCATCACATTCACAGAAAGAAGAGAAACAGTGTGTCCCCGTGTCGGCTGCACAAATACAAGCCGCGGATGTCAACATTTTGGCTCAGCAGATAAAGTCGAGTGTCAACAGGCCCTATCAGCGGGCGGCGTGTATTCGAGAGGCAGACAGCTGCTGCAACTTTCCAGCAGCCGCCCGTGTTTTTACATTACACAATGTGCCATAATTATGGAAGGTAGATGACAGTTTGCGTCACTTTTGCAACAAAAGCATATTACTAGAGCATTACTTACTTAACACAATTTGACGAAGGTATGAACGAACGATATTGCACCATTAGACTAAAAAATAATTACTTCCAAAACTGTTCTCTCTAACAGATTCTCAGAAAAAGTGTTTCTGTATGAAATTTCTAGTGTGATCTTAACAGAGTTGAATACGGTACCTGTTTCGGCCATGCCTGCATTCGCCATTCGTTTCCCACCTTCATCCACAGCTCTTGATTTCGAAAGCTAGCAGGTTGGTTCTCAATCAATGAATATTAATAGTGCATCTATTATTTCAGTATAATATGACATATATCGCATCCATATAGAATTACAAATTTACCAATTTCAACTTTGTAGAGAGCTGATTTTAACAAGTTTTGTTACTTTAGTTACGGAATCCGTATTAATTTCTTCTTTATTCTTCCAAGAATTTCTCTTTATATTGAATTTGTATGACTGCCAATGCCGTTTAGATGTATGGGTTATAATTTATTTTTCAAATTTTATTTTGAATTATTATATGCATTTATATTTCCTTTTGATGATCCATATTTAATGTCTTCCATTGTGACTCGTATGGTTCTTCGCTAATTGCCTCATCACTATTGGTTATGTCGAGTGAGTTCCTGGCTGAAGTTGCTTTATGGTCTAGTGAATGAAGTGAGGCAGTGATTAGGATACTGTCTTCATATTTGGAAGGAAAGGCGTTTACATCGACGACCAACCATCTAAATTTATGTTTCCGATGATTTCCCTGAATTACTTGAAGCGAATGTCGAGAGAAATATTTAAACAAGTGCACAGCCGATTTTCTAGACCATTCTTATCAATTCCGATTTTGTATTCCGTCTCAGATGTTAGATTACAAGGACCTCTCCTTTCATGTTTGTGTGTTCATATCTTTTTTTGAATAGTACACTGTCACTTAGTGTCTTAAAGTTGCATGTTAAAATTAAGTGGATGCTATATAGCTACTAAATTGAAAATTCAGATAGAAAACAGAGAGAGATTAAGATTTTACGTCAGTTAGAGACGGAGCACAAGCTCGGATTTGGAAATGAAATTGCCCATGTCTTTTCCAAAGCAACAGTCCTGCCTTCGGTTTAAACGATTTAAGGAAAACCTAAATGTGCATATTTACACGGAAATCGAAGCTCTGTTCTCTTGAATAGGGGTTCAGTATTTTACCACTTCACCAACTCGCTCCGAGAAAATAGAATTCATTAGAGATATTTATGTGAATGAAACATTACTTACTAACATTGTGTACTGAGAACGAAAGTAGGTGTTTCATAGAAAGCATTGTGTGTACACAAACTGACGCGAAAGTGGCGCTATAAGTTATGGTTATTACAAATTTTAGATTATAATGACATTTTATATTGAAACACTTATAACAATTGACGTGCATAACAATATTAGACGATAAGGAGTTTTAAAACTTATACACAAAATTCTCGAAAAATTGTAACAATATTTGAAACTCCATCAAGAAATTGTATTCGGTAGCGCGACCTTTTTTAAACATTTAATATAACACAAAGTGGTGGAAAATCGTTAGAAATATTCCGAAAAGTAATGAGTAGGCGTAATTGGTTAGTTCAGAAGCAATAAACACGTGAATCTTTATTCAATATAAATACGTAAAACTGGAGTCAGCTATTGTTTTGAAATAGTTATTTATTCCATCAACCAGTTTTCGAACCTTTTCCGGTCCATCTTCAGATGGTGAACATGAGGTTACATATCTATTTCTTCTCATTTTGTTTGAATTCAACTTGACATGCTAACAGAACTATTTTACTGTAGACCAGCTGATCACCTGGCTATGCCCGTTTGTTTATTTACTCCTATCTATATAGCAGACACGAAAAGAAATGATGAAAGGAAAAAATTTTATCGCTTACAACATTTTCGTTGTTCAGGCAGTAAAATTGCTGCATGAAGTATGACACTTAATTTATTGCTTCTTTAGTACCAACTACATTTGTGACATATATTGCAGACACTATTCATATACACCACTGAATGCACCTACAAAAATTTATCATTGTGCGACTTGTAGTTCAGGAGAGATGGCGTCAAATACTGAGATATGTGAAAACTGCTGCAACATCATAACGCTTTAATTTGTTACTTCTTTACTACTAACTCTATTCTCAACACATTTTGCAGATAGTAGACTCATACACCACCGGAAGTACCTGCAAACCTGTATCACTGTATGGCACATGGTTCTGGAGATACGACGTCATAAACATTGAACTATGTGAAAATGAAACTGCAGGGTGAAATTTGCTAGAGATACAGGGGAAATTTGTCTACAAATGCGTGTGAAATATTGTAAATATATGTAAACACACTGAAGGAAACACGAAGGAGTTGTACGACATACACGAAAGTTTGTAGGCGTTTTCCTACATCTGAAAGATAACGTATATTCAAATTTCACGCCAGTGACATTAGAGTGACTCTAGTAGCCCCACCCTATGAGGGTGCAAGTCAGGTTTACTATAAACAAACACTGCAACGGCCGTCAGCGTTAGTTGCCATTGAGATTGCACGTGATGAGTTGATGTTAGTCAAGAATGGCTTTAAGACGACAAAAACGCCATTATAAACACGTCACTGAGTTTGAATTGGCTTGTGTAATAGGGCTACGAAAGCTGGAAGCTCCTTCTGTAATATCGCAGAAGGACTTGGCAGGAATGTAACCACTGTACATGACTTCTGCCTGAGGTGGTCACCAGAATGTACGGTCGCAAGAACACCGAGCTCCGGACGGCCACGTGGCACCACCGACAGGGATGACCATCGTGTTCGGTGTATGGCTCCGGCGCATCTTGCTGCATCTGCATCAGCAATCTGAGGAGCAGTTGGTACCACAGTCACACAATGAACTGTTACAAATCATTTGCTTCAAGGACAGCGCCGAGCCACATGTCCTGTAGCGTGCACTCCACTGACGCCAAAACACCGCCATTTGCGACTTCAATGGTGTGAAGCGAGAGCTCATTTTAGGACAGGGCGGAGGTCTGCTGTGTGTTCTGATGAAAGCTGGAACTGCCTCGATGCCAGTGATAGCTGTGTGTTGGTTAGAAGGAGGATAGCTGAGGGCCTGCAGCCGACCTGCCTGCGTGCAAGACACACTGGACGTACGCACCTGGAGTTACGGTTTTGGGGCCACAATTTCGTATGACAGCAGGAGTACTCTCATGATTATCCCGCGCACCCTGAGTGCAAATTTGTCTTCCAGTCTGGTGATTCGACCTGTTGTGCTGCCATTCATAGACAGTATTTCAGGGGGTGTTTTCCGACAGGATAACGCTCGCCCACATACCGCTGTTGTAAACCAACATGCTCTGCAGTGTGTTGACATGTCGCCTTGGCCTGCTGGATCACCAGATCTGTCTCCTGTCGACCACAGATGGGACATCATCGGACGACAACTCGAGCGTCATCCACAAGCAGCATTAACCATCTCTGCATCGACTGACCAAGTACAACATGCATGGAACCCCATTCCACAAACTGACGTCCGGCACCTGTACAACACAACGCACGCACGTTTGCATGCTTTTATTCTACATACTGACGGTTACACCGATCATTAATGTGCCAGCATTTCACATTTGCAATGGCTTTTCTCACGCTTACATTAACCTGTGATCTTGAAGTCTTAATCACTTAAATATGTTACCTAGACAAATGTATTCCCGAAATTTCATTTTTCCAATTTTTGTTAGGTGTTGCGATTTTTTCTGTCAGTGTATATTTGACACTTGTGAATGTGGGCAAAGACACGGATGAAAAGTTCATCCTAAACTCCTGGCACGATTTCAGTCAAATTTAGTACACGTATTAGTTACGATCAGGAAAGAAATTCTATGGGGGAACCGCTCGCCCAAATTTGGGGTGGTGGTGATAACATGGAGAGAAAAAGGGGGAGGAGGAGATGGAGAGTCAGAGAGGTGGAAGGAGGAGATGGTTACAGATAGGGTGGAGGAAGAAGTGGACAGAGAGAGGGGGAGGGGAAATGGACAGAGAGAAAGGATAGGATGAGATGGACAGGGACAGGAAAGAAGTGGAGATGGGCAGAGGCAAGTGGAGGAAGTGATCTGCAGAGAGTGGGGGGGAGGGGAAGAAATGTACACAGAGAGGGAAGAGGAGGTATGCAGAGAGAGGGGAGAGGAGAGAGGAGGAGATGGACTGAGAAAGGAAAGAAGTGATGATGGACAGACAGAGGAGGAAGGATGAGATAAACAGTGAGAGGGGCAGGAGCTGATGGACAAAGAGAGAGCAGAGAAGGAGATGGAGTTAGACTGGTAGGAGCAAATGGACAGAGGTGGAGGAGGAAATAGGCAGAGGGTGATGGACGAGATAGACAGAGTGGAAAGAAGCAAATGGATAGAGGGAGGGGAGCAGATGGACATAGCGAGGGGGTGGAGCAGATGGTCAGAGAGAGGGGATGGAGGAGATGGACAGAGATAGGGGACAGCAGAGGAGATGCACAGAGAGAGGGGCAGGAGGTAGACAGAGTGGGGGAATGAGGAAATAGACTAATACAACATTGGAACAAATAACACCCAGGCAACGCCAGGTACTCGGTTCGGTGAATATAAATTTAAGCGTTAGGAAGAATTTTCTGAAGATTTTTTTTTTTTCTTGTGTAGCTACGTGTGAAAGTGAAACATGGACAGTAAACATTTCTGACAAGAAGCGTATGGAAGCTTTTGAAATACAGTGCTATGAAAGAATGCCAAGAAGTAGATGGTAGATGACCTAACTAATAAGGAGATTCTAAAACGAATTGGGGAGAAAAGAAACTTATGGCATAACTTGATTAAAAGAAGGGATCAGTTGATAGGGCGCGTTCTGAGGCGTCAGGTTGTTGTCAGTTTGGTATTTCAGGAAAGTGAGGAAGGGGGGGGGGGGGGGGGGAGAATCGTAGAGTGACACCAAGGGATGAATACAACAAGCAGGTTCAAGTAAACGTAATAGTTAATCACAGCTGAAAAGAATTTCACAGGATAAATTAGTGTGGAGAGTTACATGGAACGAATCTTCGGACAGATGGCCACAACAACAAGAAGACATATGTGTATCACGTTGAGCTGGACTTTCTCCAAGCGTTCTGGAATTATGCTTTAAGTGTCACACTTTCTTACTGCAATCCCTACACCCACCACTAGGGTTTAAATCTCATCGGGACTGCCATAAACACTACTAGCGAGCCCAAAAACAATGGATTCGACTCTAATACTATTCGTTTTCTATTATTTTTACATATTATTCCCATCACACCCTCACGCCGCCACTAATGCCCCAACAGTAATTTTTTTCAGATAGCTAGTAACATGATTACAATCGGGAGCTTTATACATCACCGTTTTGTCACACCCAGCCCCATAAACAAATGAGTTCTAGATGTCCGCTCTCATGGTAACTGCCTCCTGGTACAAAGTAATTGCTCCAGGTATTCCAGAGCTATGCTGGAACATACACAGATGTAATATTAAATGCAGCTGTGCCACTGTTACGGCAATACACCTTCATAAAAAAATTATACCAATGCGACAGAGAGAGAGTCTTGTAGTGCATAACTGAAAAGAATTTTAATATTTATTACCGAATTATTTAAATTAACAACTTAGATTAAACAAATTGTAATATCCAATGGAATAGATACGGACTGCAGTTGTGAACGGAGTGAAATATGGTCACCACAACAAGGCCGCGTTGCTGATGCGCTGTTTCTGCCAGGTGCCCCCTCAACTCCCTTCGTATGCTTGGACGTCGGCTATAGACTCTGACTATCGGGACTGTCTGTTTGCTGCTGCTGGACTTTGGCTAAGAGTCCATACTTCCTTCAGGTCCCGTATCAGGCGGTCTCAGCACCGTGTTGTATTATTCTCAGTTTTGTGACTTCACCTCCATGAGGTCTGATTATGCACTAATGTATTACCAGTTTTTGGGTCCAATTAAAGTCTGTCTACTGCTGACAGAACAAGAATGTCTTAAAATAAGAATCACAACTTCTTTCTGTGTGCATCTTTCACGAATAATAAATTTGTGACGTCCACATTTTGTCTTCTTCTTTCCAAATATGTATTCATATTTCTAAAATGAGAGCGCAGAGTTGGAAACATTGTAACAAACAGAAAGGTCTACGTGCACCATTCTCAGAAATTATAGAATCAATTATGAAAGACAAATTAATGAGTAACTTGAATAAATACAACCTTTTTAAGTGAATTACACTTTGGTTTCCGAAGTGATAGAAGTACAGAATCAGATATAGTAGAATTAACAAAAGTGGTACTTGATGCTCTTGATAAAGATGAGTATTTCACAGGCATATTTTTAGATCTGTCCAAGGCTGTTCTGTTGATCATAAGATTCAACCAAATAAGATAGAAGCTTTAGGAATAAGAGGGGTAACCAATGAATGGCTACCATCATACCTAGCAGATAGGGTACAAAGAGTGAGATAACTCATACCTCAAATAAGTCTACAGTTTCAGTAAAACACTTTTCAGAGCTAAAATACATTAAAACCGTTGTTCCTCAGGATGAAAACCTAAATCAGGATGGCCGGACGTGGGTTTGAACCGTCGTCCTCCCGAACGCGAGTCCATTGAGCTATCCACTGCGCCACCTCGCTCGGTACCGTTCATGAAAACGGGAATGAGTTGTGTTTTCTTCCAATCAATAGGAATCACTAGGAATGTTTCGCTAGTACACCGACTTAGGGTTAACTGCTACTACAGGGGCGACAAGTTCTTTTGCATACTGTATGTAGACTAGTGTATGTGTCGCATCGGATCTATTCACCTTTCTTCCATTGAGTGATACAGCTGAGTTTCAGTCCCGCGGACACTTACTTTGATATCTATCATTTTGACATCCGCGCGATGATCTTCCTCGATGAAACAATTTCACAAAAAGAAATTTAGTAACTCGGTTTTCACCCTGTCATCCATCGTTTCGATAGTTACTGAGCGTCTGGACAGATTGCTTTGATTCGTTTGCTGATTTGACATAAAACAAAACTTTTTAGGGTTTGCTGTTAAATCGGCAGACAGAACTTTTTGGCTTCGTTCAGTTTTTGATTGTCTCTGAGATTTTGGCTACTTTTAAATCTGCAGTGAAACTCTCTTTACTTCCGGAGCAACTATCTAACGTGGCTGTCGAAGCACGAAAAGCCTTTCCAATCCCTCACAATTTTTCTCGGTGCTTGCCTGTCTAAGGTGTGTATAATATTCTTCATTTCCGACAATTTATACTCCTCATTTTCAGCTTCAGAGATGAATGTTTGATGTTAGCTGGTAAGGTATTCTGAAAGCTGTTTCTTCCCACACCTACTCCGCAGAAATATTATCCTACCTACCTTCACATTCCCACTGACATCCGTAGTCAATTATATTATAACGACCTTACAATCATGATTCTCTACTCTACACTGAATCGAAAAGTTCGGGCCTGTTCGTAACCAGGAAATCTAACAAGATGGAAACCTGTTGAATTAGTTCTCTGCTTAACTGCTCAAGGTACATTTCGGAGTAGGCATTTACACCAGTTCCACACGATTCTCTGACCCTACTACACGCACTAATCATTTCAGTCACGCAGGCTATAACTGCTAAGTTGAAAACTCCCCCTAAAAAGTTTAGGCACAACCTTCTCCACGTTTTCTCTAAAATGATCTGCCACTACAAGCTCCTGAGGCATGCGGTCTATATAAGCATCCGTTTACCTTTCATACTTATCGTCACCCAAATTACTTCACATCCATACGTCTGGAGTGGAATCTGAAAATCAATTCTTCATTCTCCCAAACCAAAGCAGAACGCCGCGTAAAAGCCATGTAAAAAAGCCTACTTTACTCGAGGGGCTTTCTTGTATCCGAGGGTTGGAAGTTTAATAATGGCAACTATTTATTTACAGCTCGTACAAAATAGATACCTGTTTCAAAGCTTTACTGACCTTCAAAGTAGTCACCAGCATTGTGTATAGCCCGTTGCCAGCGATGTGGAAGTCGTAGGATACTCTTAGCAGTGCCAGTCGTGTTGACAGTTCGAGGGACGCGGTCTATTGGCCGACGAATTTGTAGCAGTTCTGAAGCGAATGCCGTGGAGTGTTTCCTTCAGTTTAGAAATCAAGTTGAACTCAGGATGTCTTAAGTCAAGGGAGTGCAGTAGGTGGTATAGCACTCAGCAGCCCCATCAGTCAAACAAATCAGTAACAGTTTGCACTGTACGTGCTTGAGCAAAATGATGGTCAGGTCCTGCAGAAAGTGTCATCACTTCTGTCTCTATACTGTTTATTTTTGGAACACAACCTACGACCAGCCTAAAGACATGATCTGTTTGACTGATGGGGCTGCTAAGTGCTATACCACCTACTGCACTCCCCTGACTTAAGCCCTCGTGAGTTCAAGTCGATTTCTAAACTGAAGGAAACACTTCACGGCATTCGCTTCAGTACTGCTACAAATTCGTCGGGAAATAGACCACGCCGCTCTAACTGTCAACACAACTGGCACTGCTAAGAGTATTTTACGAGACTTCCACATCGCTGGCAACGGGTTATACACAATGCTGGTGACTATTTTGAAGGCCAGTAAAACTTTGAAACAGGTATCTATTTTGTACGAGCTGTAAAAAAAATGGTTCAAATGGCTCTGAGCACTATGGGACTCAACTGCTGAGGTCATTAGTCCCCTAGAACTTAGAACTAGTTAAACCTAACTAACCTAAGGACATCACAAACATCCATGCCCGAGGCAGGATTCGAACCTGCGACCGTAGCGGTCTTGCGGTTCCAGACTGCAGCGCCTTTAACCGCACGGGCACTTCGGCCGGCACGAGCTGTAAATAAATAGTTGCCACATCGACTGCTTGTGGTGACTGCGTATCACAGGCCGCCGTGTAAAACTGCCGCAACCACGTCGCGAGTGCGTGGATGACGTCAATGAACGACTGATAGTGCCGACTGTAGAGTTCTAGAATCCTGAGTAAGCTAAAGATTGCGCTTGCACAGAAACGGTCAGGGGTGCCGTCGTGCACTAACATCGGACGTTACCCATTTCTCACTGCACTCACTCGTATTACAGAGTTGGATTTCATGCTTTGTGTCTTCTTAATCTTTATTTTATTGTTTGTTTTGTGTTACTGACACATTTAGAAGGTTTCATAAGGACTTGATATTTGTTCTACGAGAGCTCTACCACAACAGCACCCAAATATCTGGAAGAAAAGTTCAATTATATTTTACAACACTGACATAAAGAAAAAGCCTACAATGTGCATAATTAACAATATAAATAGAAAAAAGTTTTTTTAATTAAAATTGTTTCAACAGTGAAAAATTCAGCTCTACTAAAGGAAATAAATACAGTTTCTGACATTATTTGCCATTTAGAAAGAAAATAAGACACAAAAGATAAGAAAAAGGCGCCAAGTTCTGTCTCATAAAGATTGGTTGATGTGTATGACTTTACATATTTTCTCTGCCAAATAAATGTTGATGTTCTGAAATGTTTGGTCGATGCTTTTCCTATTCTTTCAGGACTCAATTGTTTGGAAAATTTACCAGTCATGTTTGTCAGGAACATCAGTTGTGAATTTTGTTCTGTCGTCAATAAAGTCTACGATTACTGCTAATTCTTTAATATTGATATTATATATCGACTTTTTATAACACACAAGGTCGGTCCCTCATAACCTCACTTTTGAAGAGGTATTAGCTATGTGATGATATGTTGTTCTGTCTCCGTTCAGTGAGATTCTGTTGACGTCCTTTGTGAATCGTCCATCGCTAAAAACGTTGCTGCCAAACTGCACAGCAGTCACGGCGCGAAATCTTAGGACCGTCATGTGTAAACACAAATGAACACACACGACAAGCTAGTCTCAATACATGAATAATACGCCAGGAGCGCTGCAGTACATTTGCCACAAATAGTACACTGAAACGATAAAATCGCTCGTGTGAAATGGATTTAGATTAGACCATGTACTACACCAAAGCTGCCGGGTCTGTCAAGCTAGCCCACTACCGTAAGGGTCGTAGTTAACATTGCACTGCCTGCTCAAATATGAAAGAATTCCGCGGAACTATATTATGCGGTAACCGGTGTCGAACTAGTGCGATACTGCCCTGAGCCCCAGGACAAGCGACCAGGAAGGCGAGTAAGAGAATAGTGCGAACTTTAAACACAGTGTACTCCTCTTCTTTGTTCCCACTATCTGTTACAGGACGCACGCGCGTGATAAGGTTACTTGTTTCCACTCACTGTTTTTATTACCTCCCTGAATGCACTGCTATCGCTTTTTACGTTTATAAACCACAAACAGCTTCCTGCAAGATAGGTTTTCTGCTACAGTCAGCTCTACTGCTTCGCATCTTCGTTCACAGAAGTTGCACTGTTTTGCGATTAGACTAATCAGATTTTCAGCTACAGTGTAACTACCGCCATTATCGTCCGGAGCGTCCACCCTGATAGCTGAGTGGTCAGCGTGACGGATTGTCGTCCTACGGGCCCACGTTCGATTTCCGGCTGGGTCGGGGGTTTTCTCTGCTCAAGGACTGGGTGTTGTGCTGTCTTCATCATCATTTTCGTCCCCATCCGGCTCGTAGGTCGCCCAATGTGGCGTCGGATGTAATAAGACCTGCACCAAGGCGGCCGGACTTGCCCCGGAAGGGGCTTCCCGGCCAATGACGCCAAACGCTCATTTCCATTTTTTCCATCGTCGTCAGTTACTGGCGTCTTATACTTTTAGCTGCCGCCATTAACTTCTTTTATCTTCATTTTCATAGTCAGCAGCGTGTAGTCTTGTGGCTAGCGTTGCTGAATTTCCATTTCTAGGCATTGTGCTCGTTTCGGGCCAGGTCAGCGATTTTCTGCGCTCGGGGCTGGGTAAGTGTGTTGTCCTAATCATCATTTCGTTATCATCATTGACGCGAAAGTCGCCGATGGGGCGTCAAGAGGAAATACTTACACCAGGCCGGAAGCTGGTGGCCGAGCGGTTCTTGGCGCTTCAGTCTGGAACCGCGCGACCGCTACGGCCGCAGGTTCGAATCCTGCCTCGGGCATGGATGTGTGTCATGTCCTTAAGTTAGTTAGGTTTAATTAGTTCTAAGTTCTAGGGGACTGATGATCTGAGATGTTAAGTCCCATAGTGCTCAGAGCCATTTGAACCATTTTTGAACTTACACCAGGCGGCCGAAAATGCAAAAATGGCTCTGAACACTATGGGACTTAACATCTGAGGTCATCAGTCACCTAGAACCTAGAACTCCTTAAACCTAACTAACCTAAGGACATCACACACATCCATGCCCGCGGCGGGATTCGAACCTGCGACCGTAGCGGTCGCGCGGTTCCAGACTGAAGCGCCCAGAACCGCTCGGCCACCACGGCTGGCCCGAAAATGCAAAATGGTGTCTTCCAGCTGGTAATATCATACGCACATTCAATTTCATTTTATTTTCTTCATAACTGCTGCATCAGCCTCCCCATGGATTTATCTGTGGGTCCTTTCTTTCCATTCTTTCCACGAGTGTCACCAACATTTGTTTGGAAATGTGTGATTATGTCTTTGCATGCGTCTTAAGAGCAACGAATTTTTGTTGTTCTTTTATGGTGATCTCTCTGTCCAGTTACTTCTTACAGAATTGCTTCATCTGATTTCACCATAGCTTAGAACATGTTTTGATGTCTTTTAAGTGATTCCTCCTTCGTCTGCCCTACAATAACATAGCACAGGTGTATACAGTATAGACTTAATGAGATGCTAAGCTAAGTAAAAGCGAGGAATGTAAATCCTGACATATAAATTAGGATCTTACCTATAAAAATCAATTAGATTTTGAATTTTATAATAATAAGAAGACTAGCTGTGTTGTTGTGAAATGATGAAAGGAAATAAGTAGAAAATGTGTAATGGAAGACGGAACGAGGTGGCGCTGTGATAGACACTAAAACCATATTCGTGAGGGCGGCGGTTCAAATTCTCTCCCTAACATCCAGATTTAGGTTTCCCGTGATTTCCCTAAATCGCTTAAGCTGAATCACAGGATGGTTCATTTGTACGAGACAGCTGATTTTCTTGCTCTAATTCGAGCCTGTATTTGATCCCCAATAAAACCCGCCCCCGTGGCCGAGATTACTAACGCATGCACTTCATGAACGCCATTATACAGTTGTCCGCAATCCCAAATACAGACAATTTTTCTCCAATTTCCCCTGCAGTGTCTTCCTTAACCCACCCCGGAGCTTGAGTGATCCTGCCATAAAGAGTTGATCGCCGCCTCTTCCGCCCTTAGAACCGATATATTCTCTGGTCATAGGAATGTCCTACTCCGAAAACCTATGCTTCGATAGTCTCAATGAGTCTGACGTCTTGATGCGCCCTCCTCCTCGCGACACATGTTTCCTGCTATTCTCGGTGGTATTAATGTTAATTAAACAAAAGGAAAATAAATATATAAATAAACCATTCGTGTTAATTACACCTCTACTCCACGTTCCCTACGCTTTCATTGGTTCCTGGAGGGTGGGAACGGGACACGGTGGCCAGGCCTCGGGGTGTGACCCCTGCCCACTTTGCCCGCACCCGTCCCTAAGGGTAAGCCGTTTCGAATCCTGGTGGTGGAAGACATTTTTGCTGCCACTACGTGGCCGGCAAGTGGAGGAGTGATGGTGGCGTAAAGTTCTTGATCACCAGTCTTTACGGAAATTTCCATTATAAAATTCCAAATCTCTCCGCAGCGTTTCATGAAGCGAGGGCATGTGACACTGTTGACCGTGATCCGTCCGTCGGACGGGGAAATTAAGCTCGGCGGCGCCTTTGCTGCTATTCGCGACGCGCAAACTGTGAGCCGCCATCAGGCTTCAGCTTCTTCCTTCTCTCGTCATCTCTAACACGAATACGACACTACACTATACACTACACAAACACACACACACACACACACACACAACCTTTCAGTCACCCTCACCTACATTTAACAGTTACACTTACACACACAGCTCATAGTTCGCGACGGAAGGCACCTGCAGTCGCGAAGGATAGGGTAAAACCTTTCCAATTACTCGGCTAAACATGCCCTTCGGGGTCTCCCAGCTATTCATGCCATACAACTCTACTTACTATCTTCAATGAACAGGCCGTCGACTTGACGTTAAACCCTAATCTTTCTTCATCCTCTGTATACTGCGTCAACGAAAAAACCACTCTCGTGGCCGTTAATATCGGCTATCAAAGCCGGATCTGCTTGTTGCGTCTCAAGTACTTCCTCACTCATCGTGAGCGAAGCGGATTCGATCCTTTTATAGTGCTCAGAGTGTGGCAGTACCAGGGACAGAGCCTACAATATCCTTGTCGAAGGCAGGCATAGCTGCTACTCAGTTACAAGGGAGATCTCATTAAAAATGGTTCAAATGGCTCTGAGCACTATGGGACTTAACAGCTGAGGTCATTAGTCCCCTAGAACTTAGAACTACTTAAACCTAACTAACCTAAGGACATCACACACATCCATGCCCGAGGCAGGATTCAGACCTGCGACCGTAGCGGTCGCGTGTTCCAGACTGAAGCGCCTAGAACCGCTCGGCCACACCGGCCGGCAGATCTCATTAAAGCCTGGGGGGTGGGGGCAAAGGGTTTACCACAAAGACCAAAAAATCTACCAGATCCAAGATTTATGAACTTGGTTGCAAAACAGATGGTCAGAAAGGAAAAAGGAAGTATGTATTTGGCGCAGAAGACGAAAGATGAATCAGCGTGTATCGCTGCTTACGGCGCCGTGCTCGCCATCGCGTTCAGCGCTACTTGTGCTGCTATCGACACGAGCCGTCGCGGGTCTGTGATACTGGCACAAAGTTCCCTCCGAGATAATGTCGGTCATTCGGCCGCCTCGACGTGACTGCTACTCACACCAAAGGCCTCAGCTTGGAGGACGCCTTCTTATCTTGCCAGCCGCTTCGTCGTACACTTGTATAGCTGTCCGTGCAAAGTACTCTGTAAGACTTGCTGTTTGTTGTCTCAGACAAGCGTTAAAGAGCAGTGATGCTGACTCTACCGCTTGCGAATATGCTGTTGTTTCTTCAAATCCAGTGACGACGCGTAAGACTGTTTATGGCAATGCGAGTATGAAAAGTCATAATAATGGGTTCCGATAGCATCACAGTCATCGACAGTTTGTAAGAAATACATAATCAAAAATGTAAGCCACGAAACGCTTTCGTTAACGTCACAACACAAGAGGTAGTGCTTGGCCTCGATTTGTAAAAGTCGTTATCCTACCTTAGGAAACCGAAAACGTTAAGAGAGATTGTATCGATGATGTTGAGATGATAGTGGGTACTGACATGGGGTAGACAGTGGGAGCTCTACATATTCATGTACACTAACTGAAAAAAAGTATCCGCACGCCCCTATGTAATACGGCGTTACTCACTAGATGTCACGAGAGGCCGATCCGCCAGTGTGAAAGGAGGCGGGGGATATTGTTCTGTCAGAAGAGAAGCAGTAACGGGAGTATGGATCGGCCAGGAGAGCACAGTGACCTCGAAAGTGATGTCACCTGAGTAATAAATCCACGTGGGATATCTCAACCCTTCTAAAGATGCCCAAGACGACCATTGGTGATGCTACTGTGAAGTGGGAAGGCAAAAGAATAACTACTGCTAAACCTAGACCAGCAGAGCTCAGGGACCGTCGATCATTGCGGAACGTGCTTGTAAACAGTAGCACGAAATCAGCGGAAGAAATCACTCGTGAGTTCCAAAGTGCTACAACCAGTTCAGTTAGCACAATGACGGTGCGTAGTGAGTTCAAAAAAATTGGGATATAATGGTCAATCAGCTCCTCATAAGTCACAAATTTATGTGGTCAGTGCTACGCGATGCTTGAGGTGAAGCAAGGAGCATTGCTACTGAAACGCAGATGACTGGAAACGAGTGATTTAGAGCGATGAAACACGCTGTACTCTGTGGCAATCCAATGGAAGGGTTTGAAGTTGTCGGATACCTGGACAACGTAACCTGTAATCATGTGTAGTTCCAGACGTGAAGTGCGGAAGATGCGATGTTAACATATCGGGGTATTTTTGTGGTTAGGATGTGATCCTCCTGTTGTGCTTAAGAAAGCTCTAAATCCTGAAGGATATTAACATATTTTACAGCATTATGTAATGCGTACAATAGAGGAACATTTCGGAGACGATGACTGTATCAGCATGACAATGCACCCTGCTATAAAGCAGCATCTGTGAGGCAGTCGTCTGTGGACAATAACGTTCCTGATATGGACTGATCTGCCCACAGTCCCAGACTGAACCGAATGTAACACCTTTGAGATGAGTTAGAATGTCGATTTCGCTTGAGACCCCAGCGTCCACCATCACTACCATCTTTGGTTTCGCCTGTTGAGGAAGAATGGACTGGCAATCCCCCACAGACATTCAGACACGTCATCGAAAGTGTTCTCAGCAGAGTTAAAGACGTCATGTAGGAGAAGGGTGGACACATCCCATATCAGTGTCTACTAATAGGCCTCTAGATACTTTGCGTCTGATACTATATACTCCGCAAGCCATTGTACAGTGCTTGGAGGAGGGTACTTTGTACTAATATTAGTCATTCCATTTGCCTACAGATCGACGGAAAGACTGCTATATGCAGGTGTCCTGTTTCTCATTCTCATAAGCCCTACGTAAAATATAAGTTGGAGGCAGTAGATTTTTTGCGCAGAGTGCGTCGAACACCAATTGTGTAAATTTACTGAACCGGCTCGCAAGGGTTTTAATTTAAGTTCCCTGGACTTCCTTACCGGCTATACCGACGTGTGCAGTCCCATGTGCGGCTGGAAGTCATTACTTCCTTCCTATCTCTTTCCCATCCCGTTTCCTTTCCTTTCCATTCCTTTCACCCCCAGTTGTTCATGTATAGTCTGATACTTTCGAGTTTTTTCCCTTGTTTGTGAGCTATGTCCTGTACAGGGTGTACATAAAGTCCGGGAACACTTTCAATTATTTATTGCACAAGAACTAAACATTGTACAGATGTCATACATATTGCATTTTGAAGAGAAACTCTGAAAGTTTTTTTTTTTTTTTTTTTTTACAAACAATCGATATGCGAATCATGAGTGACCCGGCAGCCGTCAATACGGTAACAGAATTCTTGCCATACTCGTCTTCATTGAGCTTCTGCACTAGCTCAAATTTGAATGGTTTCATAGACAGCTTCTGTCGCAGGACTTTCCACACTGTCACTAGAGCCATTTCGAGTTCACGGGATGCACGATACACTGATTTTCTTGGACTCCTTATGAATGTCTATCGTACGCGTTCCGCATTCACGTCACTCACACTGGGGCGTCCGCTTCTCCTTGCCGGGCACAAGCAACCCGTCGTAACGAATTTGTTGTGCCAGTGGTAAATGGCCTTCCTTGTTGATGGCTTCTTACCCTACTTGACTCTAAACATCCTCTTAACAGCTGTAGCACACTTGTTTTTGTCGAACTCCAACACACAGAAAGCTCGCTCGGTACCTGAACTCGCCATGTTTGCGACTAGCGCTGACTATCGCCAAATTACCAAACTACGCTGTGCCAGTATACATGAAAAAACTTTCAGGGCTTCTCTTCAAAACGACATATGTATGATATCTGTACAATGTTTGGTTCTGGTGCAATAAATAATTGAAAGTGTCTTGGACTTTATGTACACCCTTTATTTATCTGTGTTTAATGAGAATGGTAATTCAGTATACAAAGTGGAAGTACTAAGTCATTCAATATATCCTTACCATCGTCCAGCAACGTTACTTTCCTGTAGGGCCGACCGCTGTGGCCGAGCGGTGCTAGGCGCTTCAGTCCGGAACTGCTACGGTCGCAGGTTCAAATCCTGCCTTGGGT